>NW_026859129.1:0-20508 GCF_026571515.1 Ruditapes philippinarum | reverse complement strand
CAGTTCAAGTTCTTGTGCACTGCACAATTCTACCCATTGAGATCCATCTACCTACAAAGTTTCATGTTGATATCTCTTGTAGTTTTAGAGTTATTTCCCGGACAAGATTTTTTTAAAAGGGGAGATAATTAAAAAATTGGGCAAAACAGAGTTATGTTTTTTTTGTACTGCACTTTAACTCAAGGAAGTTTCATGTTGAGATATCTTATAATTTTAGAGTAATTTCCCAGACAAAGTTCAAGAAGTAAAAATAAACAAAGGGCAAAAACTCCAGAATTAGGCAAGGCAGAGTTATGATTCTTGTGCACTGCACATCTACCCATGGAGATATATATCTACCTACAGAGTTTCATGTTGATATCTCTTAATCTTATAGTTTTACAGCTATGTCCTGGACAAGATTTTTCTTACAGGGGAGATAATTCAAAAATGAGGCTTAACAGAGTTATGGTTCTTTTGCATTGCACTTCTACTTATTAATGAGATCTATCTACCTACAATATTTCACCTTGATATCTCTTATAGTTTTAGAGTTATGTTCCAGACATAGTTCAAAGTGTTAAAATTAACAAAGGGCAAAATAGAGTTATAGTTCTTTGACACTGCACTCCCCCTCAATGCCCTCTACCACTGTATGAAGTTCAAACTAATTATCTCCAAGGGTTTTCAAGTTATGCTCCGGACAAGACAACAGACGGACAGACGGACATACTCACAAAATGGTACTTATGTGACTTTTCCTTTGATCTTTTTGGCCATTTTTAGTCACACAAGGCTTAAAAAAAGACACACAAGTAAAAACGGAATGAATAGGACAAAAGAGAATTTACTGTTACCCATTGTTCTCCAAATCACACAAGTACCTCTGGGTTCGTAAGGAGGGACAGACGGACAAGGCGTCGACTATATTATGCTCCCCCGAAATTTTTCGGGGAGCATAAAAAGTATTATTAACTTTAAAAGTTATTTTTGCTACTTGAGGTTGAAAAAAAAAATAAATGATTATCATAACAATTGTACATAATTAATGTTTAGTTGTGAAACACTTAAAGTACAGTATGAACTGGGTACGAATATCGCTGATGTGGTCATACTTGGTTTTTATTGTATATATCGCTTTAAGCTTGTTTTAGGCGAAGTCGTTCATCTGAAGGCGACTTCTTCGCCCAAGTCAACCCCTAGCTCAAGCCCTGATAAATGGCCATTTCTTTTTTTGTTTACCTTTAAATTTGCTGATTTATGAGGAAATTTTTAGTGGTATTTCGGGAATTTATAAGTCATAAATTGGGAAACTTGCTGTCTATTTTCTATTTGGAACAGTGCCTTTTTTTGGTTTCATATACATAAGGAAAAAAAAACGCTGCAAAAGTACAGTGGCACAAAGGTGACATTTTATGCATTTTTATCTATCTCGTGCACACAAGATAATATGTATCTTTTGGCCATGAGATAATTAAGTGGTGCGCTTGAAATACTATGTGGTGGCCATAAGTTATTAAGTTCTGGCCATGAGATACTCAAGTGGAGCACACAAGATATTATGTTGTGGCAATTTAAGTGGCGCCCACAAGATACTTTGTGGTGGCAAACAGAAAGATACCGTCCCAGCTTTGGCACATTAAAATATTTTGACTAATTCTAAAACATAATAAATACCAAATCTGTTAGGTTACAATTGAATAGAAAGTACATCACTCAGCATGTTTTAGAAAAGACAATACCGTCTAAAATTAACAATGAACTACTAAAAAACTGTAGACCTCTTCGATCAGTATTAAATTATTAATTCCTGTAATATGCGATATATTTTCTTGATTTCGACAGTTTTTGTTGTTTTTCTTTCTCCAGTTTTCATTGGCAAGAATATCTGCGTTATTATTTTTTTTTTTTTTTTTTGGGGGGGGGGGGCTGAAAAAGTTTAATAATTAAATCCCTACATATCTATTAAGTTATTAACAGATTTATTTAGTTGTGCAATAATTTTTGTGTCTGTCCAGTTCTTGGAAAATAATTTCAGAGAATTTGAGCGAAATCAATGTGAGTTACGGTAACGCAAACATAAAGAAATATGAAAGTAAATATTTACTGAATTGCTAAAATTTTTACCATCAATTATGACTGCAACAATCGCCTTTTTTCTGAAATAAAAACTGAAGTTTTGGTAATTTTGGAATTACCGCAACATTTACCGGTGTTGTATTATATTTTCACGCTGTACAAATCTATTTTCAAGCGTCTGCTGATCTGTACTGTATCCTCGGTTCTCAAACTAGAATTGTGTCCAGAAAAAAAACTTATAAGAAATTGCTATTAGAATCAGTAATAACTATGCCATTTTGCAGATAATGGTCATTGTCGATTTAACTATAAACTTCTGTCATAATGTCATATTTCAAAATTTGGCGCTGTAAAACTTAATACTTTACTCAGAGTCTGTAAACGCTCATTTAAATTTGAAGGAATAAAATTTTATAACAAGAATGGAAAAATATCAAGGAATAGGTAAATAGTGCTTTTGAATGGCTTTAAAGTAAAATTTTATTTTTCATTCATAAAGACATTCGTTGAAATAGATCATTGAAATTTCCAAGTGCTGCCCATTGTCCATGCAACTCACTGATACCATGTTACATTGTGTGACTGGATGTTGTGAATGCAGTTGGAGTCCATTTCTCTCCCATTTTGATCGTTCTGACATATAAGATCCTACTGACATACAAGCAAAATGAAGCATGTTATTTAACATTATTTGTAGCCTTTAAAATATCCTATAAATTTATGATATTATAATAATTTTATAGATGATGTTCCCCAGGCCATGAAAGTTGCAATAGCTATTGGAATTATTAAGAACAAGCCACCAGACATAAGTGGAAGAAGATATGCTGAAATTCTATGTGAGAAATTTAGAACAAGTCAGCTACACTGGAAAAAGCAATATGAAAGAGCTGGTACAGAAATACTTCACCTGAAACAGCAATTGATGATGACCACACAAATGCAACCATCTGCGGAAAGGGCTAATGAACAAAACAGTCAAATGTTAGATGGTAATTAAAATTTGTTGGTTGACCACTATTGGAAAAGTTTATAAGTCCTCTAAAAGCATAAATTCAGGAGAATGTAAATTTTTGCCCTCCTTCTGTTTGCCAAAGTTACAGTTGGTATGTTAATGGTAATAATCAAAATTCCTTTTAAAAGATTATGTGATAACTTGAATACTATTATAAGTTAGTCAAATAAACTAAGGTGTGCTTATGTTTTGTCTGCATATCATTAAATTGTTGTTGTTGTTGTTTTTTTTTTGTGAAAATTTGATTTCAGTCCTTTGCAATTATTGCCTAATTCTGAATAGCAATTTAGTAATGTGATGTGAATTTTGTCACAACAGCTTGCATTTGAATAAATAGTCTCAATGACTAAGGGATCATTATTTTGCTCTTGCTTTCATTTTAAAGATCCTGTATGATGTAATTCAGTATGTTACCACACTAAAGTGATATTTAATACATGTATATAATCAGGTACGTATATATACGTACCTGATTTGAGCATTATATTTATGATATAAAACCATAAAAAATTGTGTTACAGGATCTTTAAAGGAAAAGGCACAGAGAATTTTGCACAGGTATCTCTAAACCCTTTTACTGACCTTTTTGGACACTCATATATATTTGATTCAACTTTTTATTTCTGATTTACAGATTCTTTACCTTCTACCAGTCAGTCATTGTTTCCAACACCACCACTTTCAGGAAATGCTGAATTGCTACAGGGAACCAGTTCTGGAACACTTGCTGATGCTGAGTTCTCATTGGCTAAACACACTGAATTTTTGCACCATGTGATCAATATTCAGTCTGCTTCCAAAATTTTGGAGTCAGATAAATCTATGCAAAATGTAACTCAACAAAGTTTGAAACACAGTCTGGTTATACTGCAAACTCACATAGGAGACAGTAAAATATCATGGACTGTCCAAGAACAATGCGTCCAGACTGTTAATACTATTGTAGATAAGAAAAATATTTCAGAGACTGTTCTAAAAGAAGTGTGCAGTTTGTATTCCCATTTGATAGAGGAAATCATGTCATATGCAAATCAAGATTATAAGGTATGTATTCCCTATATCTATCCCGAACAAGATCAAAAGACCATTCATACACACACACTTGTTGACAAGAAAAACACCCATGCATGCTCATTTATGTTCACTCAAAATGAGTTGTTTTAATTTTGGTATTTTTGTGAAAATCACGATCGTTTTAGTTGAAAATTTAATGGTATTTAACCTGTTAATTTAAAAGAAGTGTTTTGATTTCTAGATTAAAAAGAAATACAATACAAAGAATGTTATTGTCTGTTCTTGAAACAACATTGTTTGAACAGTGTTTATGTGAAAAGTATTGGGAGTTCTGAAAAAGTTTATCATCTAAATTATTTTATTTTCAGGTGCAAAAGAGAAAGTGCGACTTGCTGTATACATTTAGTGACTGCAGAAAACTGATACCTAAGTTCCTCCAGCTTCTCTCTGGTGCTATCCTTAGCTACTCGAGCACTCTCCGAAAATGTGTGCAAGAAAAAGAATTTCCAGACAGCTCTAAGTTCTGTAGTAGTTATTACATTATAAAGGCAGCTGAAAAGTGTATATGCAAAAGTGAAAGACAATTGACAAGTGAGGACAAACTAGTGATTAGAACTAAACTGGAAAATAGTTTGCTACATATTACAGATCACTACCCATTATTTGCACATGCAATTTGGAGACTATGTTCTCTTTTGACTTGATGTATGTAGTCAAAAAAATTCTTCGTTTTTTAAAGGCATATTATTCCCCAGAAATGATTTTATTTTCATTACTCAAAAGTTTTTTTTGCTTTTGGTTTCCTGTTAATTTTTCTAATAAGTTACAAAGTGGCTAATTACTTGACCCATCTTTTGCTTCTGTTGATGTTTTTTCTAATAAGTTACTACAAAAAAAGCAACAAAAGCAAAAGATGGTTCAAGTAATAATAAGTTCAGTTATAATGATTTTGTATGGAAGTCAAAATATTACTTTGTTTACATTTCACTTCTTTCTTTTTTTTGACAAATAAATTTCACATTCAAGTAGTCTACTACCTTCAGCTGATATTTATTTATAATTCTATAAAACTTTTATTTACATATCATAATACTTTTCCCCCTTTCTATTTGAGTAAATATTTATTCATTTCTTACTAATAAGATTCCTTTTAATGAACTGTCACAGAGAAATGCCTGCAATTTTTGCTTGTCATATCTAAAAGTACTGTTTAAAGAATATTTATTTTATGTGAAAAATTGCTATAAACAGTGAAAAAATGAAGAATGAAATGAAAACATAGTACAAATTTTGTTATTGAAGTAAACTGCATGATTTCTTTCAAGTGACTTTTTTTTGTAAAACTGTCATATACTTAAGTTGATAATCTATAATGAAGTGTAAAGTTTTCTTAGATTTAGTCAACATCTGTAATCTTTTGGGGGTTTATTTTTCTATACATATACATGTCCAGTTTTCTGAACATTTTAAACAGATAACATTGACTACAGATGAATAGGCATTCCATTTTTGGAACATACACTTCATTGTGTTGAACACTGTCAGTACATGGAAGTTAACTGGAGTATATTAAATAGAAATTCATTACATCCAAAATAAATTTGTTGCAAACTCACTGGTGGTGGAAGATCCAAGCAGGTATATTTACTAATGACCTTGCTGTACATAATTGATAATCTTAAAGATGAAGTTTTCAATCATAGTTTTTGAATAAACAGTAAAACCCGTCCTGTTGAATGGCAAGTCAACAGTAAAATTTCTTTGCTTTTTTGATCAACAATTTAATGAATAAAGGGTTACCCTTGGGTCAGCTTAACAATTTTGGTTTAGATGTATGCAACTTCATTTCATATTAACAACTAAAGGTATTGACTTGAAACATTGTTTTGTCCTCAGCATCAAAATTGTAGGTCAATGCTCAAGGATAAACACTTTCCTAACTAGCAGACGACAGGCTATTCTTATCAGTCATTTTTTCTAGTCAAGATAACCGGTTGCGTATCTCACTGTATAAATCGTATGTAAAATGCTCTGACATATGGTAGGTTTAAGAGTTAATTTAAATACTTTGGTGTCAAAGATGTGTTGAAGTATATACTGAGACAAAGCTAAGATCCAAAGCTTTCCATTGATGTAATTATGCCCCCATTTTGAAAAAAAGGGGGTATATTGCTTTGCACTTGTCGGTCCGTCGGTCCGTAGACCAAATGGTTTCCGAGTGATAACTAAAGAACCCTTAGGCCTAGGAACTTCAAACTTGGTATGGTGATTGGTCATGACCAGTAGATGACCCCTATTGATTTTGGGGTCAAGGGGTCAAAGGTCAAGGTCACATTGACCTTGAAAGCAAAAACGGTTTCCGATCAATAACTAAAGAACCTTAAGGCCTAGGAACTTCAAACTTGGTATGGTGATTGGTCATGACCAGTAGATGACCCCTATTGATTTTGGGGTCAAGGGGTCAAAGGTCAAGGTCACATTGACCTTGAAAGCAAAAACGGTTTCCGATCAATAACTAAAGAACCTTAAGGCCTAGGAACTTCAAACTTGGTATGGTGATTGGTCATGACCAGTAGATGACCCCTATTGATTTTGGAGTCAAGGGGTCAAAGGTCAAGGTCACATTGACCTTGTAAGCAAAAATGGTTTCTGATCAATAACTAAAGAACCTTAAGGCCTAGGAACTTTAAACTTGGTATGGTAATTAGTCATGATCAGTAGATGACCCCTATTGATTTTGGGGTCAAGGGGTCAAAGGTCAAGGTCACATTGACCTTGTAGGTAAAAACGGTTTCCGATCAATACCTAAAGAACCTTAAGGCTTAGGAACATCAAACTTGGTATGGTGATTGGTCATGATCAGTAGATGACCCCTATTGATTTTGGGGTCAAGGGGTCAAAGGTCAAGGTCACATTGACCTTGTAGGTAAAAACGGTTTCCGATCAATAACTAAAGAACCTTAAGGCCTAGGAACTTCAAACTTGGTATGGTGATTGGTCATGATCAGAAGATGACCCGTATAGATTTTGGGGTCAAGGGGTCAAAGGTCAAGGTCACATTGACCTTTTAATTAAAAACGGTTTCTGATCAATAACAAAAAAACCCTTAGGCCTAGGAACTTCAAACTTGGTATGGTGATTGGCTATTACCAATCAGATGACCCCTATTGATTTTGGCGTTAAGGGGTCAAAGGTCAAGGTCACATTGACCTTGTAGGTAAAGCGGTTTCCGATCAATAATGAAAGAACCCTTAGACCTAGGGACTTCAAACTTGAGATGTTGATTGGTCATGATCAGTAGATGACCCCTATTGATTTTGGGGTCTAGGGGTCAAAGGTCAAGGTCACATTGACCTCTTAGGTAAAAACAGTTTCCGATCAATAACTTAACAACCCTTAGGCCTAGGAACTTCAAACTTGGTATGGTGATTGGTCATGACCAGCAGATGACCCCTATTGATTTTGGGGTTAAGGGGTTAAAGGGCAAGGTCACATTGACCTTGTAGGTAAAAATGCTTTCCGATCAATAACTTAAGAACCCTTATGCCTAGGAACTTCAAACTTGGTATGGTGATTGGTCATGACCAGCAGATGACCTATTGATTTTGGGGTCAAGGGGTCAAAGGTCAAGGTCACATTGACCTTGTAGGTAAAAACAGTTTCCGATCAATTAACTAAAAACGCTTAGGCCTAGGAACTTCAAACTTGGTGTGATGATTGGTCATGACCAGCAGATGACCCCTATTGAGTTTTAGATGAAGGGGTCAAAGGTCAAGGTCACATTGACCTTTTAAGTAAAAACGGTTTCTGATCAATAACTCAAGAACGCTTAGGCCTAGGAACTTCAAACTTGGTATGGTGATTTGTCATGACCAGCAGATTACTCCTATTGATTTTGGGATCAAGGGGTCAAAGGTCAAGGTCACAATGACCTTGTAAGTAAAAACGGTTTCTGATCAATAACTAAAGAACGCTTCAGCCTAGAAACTTCAAACTTGGCATGGTGATTGGTCATGACCAGCAGATGACTCCTATTGATTTTGGGGTCAAAGGTCAAGGTCACATTGACCTTGTATGTTAAAACGGTTTCCGATCAATAATAAGAGAACCCTTAGGCCTAAGAACTTCAAACTTGGCATGGTGATTGGTCATGAACAGCAGATGACCCCTATTGATTTTGGGGTCAAGGGGTCAAAGGTCAAGGTCACATTGACCTTGTAGGTAAAAACGGTTTCTGATCAATTTACTAAAAACGCCTAGGCCTAGGAACTTCAAACTTTGTATGATGATTGGTCGTGACCAGCAGATGACCCCTATTGAGTTTTGGGTCAAGGGGTCAAAGGTCAAGGTCATGACCAGTAGATACTTTATAACCCTTAATTGTTTGATCACTGGGTCAGAAGTCATGCATAATAACCTTATCACATGACTAATTGGCTGCTGATAGGGGGCATACATGTTTTACAAACATATCTTGTTATTTTTTAAATTGGACGTTTAATCACAACAAACTAGCAACCGCTAAAAACAGCTTTATTTGTAATGTTTTAGTGTAAGCTTTATTGATTTTACTCAAAGGTAAGGGAAACAACTCATATTTTTTCACTCAGTATACCTGGGTTATTTACCTAGTTCATATCTAAAGTGTTTATGGGTATATTCTAGCATGTACTGTTGGTGAGTTATTCCCCTTTTTAAACTAAAAAATTATTCCATGGTCCATGTTTAACTGTCAAGCACTGAGAAAAGTCAAATGCGCTGTTGTCTCTGAATTTATTAATTTTTCAGTTGTAAAGAGAAAATAAGTTAAACTGAATATGGTAAATATGTGTAAGAGATGGGGGTTATTTTCATATCAATATTTCTTGTGGAAACAAGAGCCGGTTGAACCGGGTGATGCTCCCCGAATAGGTTTTGGACACAGGAAGGTATACCTCTTGTAGTGTCAGAGTTATGTCACAGGCAAAGTTCAAAGTGTAAAAACAACCCAAATGTTGTGCACGACACATTGTCTCAATATGGTGATCATTTCTGTGAAATAGTTGTAAAATCAGACTTCAAATAAGGAAGTTATGGGCTAGACATGATTTTGCTGCAAGGTCATGCTGTGACCTTGACCTTCAAGGTAGCGACCCAAATGTTGCATGTGACACGTCGATTCAATATGGTGATCATCCCTGTGAAATAGTTGTTAAATCCGACTTCAAGGAACGAAGTTACTGGCCGAACGCGATTTTGCTGCAAGGTCATGTGACCTTGACCTTCAAGATAGCGACCCAAATGTTGCGCGCGACACGTCATCTCAATATTGTGATCATTTCTGTAAAATATTTTTAAAATCTAAATTCAAATAACGAAGTTATGGGCCGGACAAGATTTTGCTGCAAGGTCATGCTGTGACCTTGACCTTCAAAGTAGCGACCCAAATGTTGGGCGCGACACGTTGTCTTAATATGGTGATCATTTCTGTGAAATAGTTTTAAAATCTGACTTCAAATAACGAAGTTATGGGCTGGACAGGATTTTGCTGCAAGGTCATGCTGTGACCTTGACCTTCAAAGTAGCGACCCAAATGTTGGGCGCGACACGAAGTCTTAATATGGTGATCATTTCTGTGAAATAGTTTTAAAATCCGACTTCAAATAAAGAAGTTATGGACCGGACACGATTTTGATGCAAGGTCATGCTGTGACCTTGACCTTCAAGGTAGTGACCCAAATGTTGCGCGCGACACGTCGTCTCAATATGGTGATCATTTCTGTGAAATAGTTTTAAAATCCGACTTCAAATAAAGAAGTTATGGACCGGACACGATTTTGATGCAAGGTCATGCTGTGACCTTGACCTTCAAGGTAGCGACCCAAATGTTGCGCGCGACACGTCGTCTCAATATGGTGATCATTTCTGTGAAATAGTTTTAAAATCCGACTTCAAATAAAGAAGTTATGGACCGGACACGATTTTGATGCAAGGTCATGCTGTGACCTTGACCTTCAAGGTAGCGACCCAAATGTTGCGCGCGACACGTCGTCTCAAAATGGTGATCATTACTGTGAAATAGTTTTAAAATCCGACTTCAAATAACTAAGTTATGGGCCAGACACGAGTTGGGACGTACGGACAGACGGACGGACTGACGGACGGACAACCCGACGACTATATGCTCCCCCGAAATTTTTCGGGGAGCATAAAAATCACATATTGCCAACTAATTTGCTTTCTGGTATTTTTTTTATTTCAAAATTCAAATGTATAAAATCTACAAATACTATGTAAGAAGATTGGAGTCCCATAACATGTATAAATCATAAAATGTACAATAAAATAATAAACAATAAACACCATGATTATCTCTCATTACAAATAATTCAGGTGAAGCGGGGGAGACAGGGGTGTTTGTTACAATATATGAGCCGCGCCATGACAAAATCAACATAGTGCGTTTGCGACCAGCATGGATCCAGACCAGCCTGCGCATCCGCGCAGTCTGATCAGGATCCATGCTGTTCGCTATCAGTTTCTCTACTTGTAATAGAGTTGGTAAGCGAACAGCATGGATCCTGATCAGACTGCGCGGATGCCAGGCTGGTCTAGATCCATGCTGGTCGCAAACTCACTATGTTGGTTTTGTTGTGACGTGGCTCAATTATGTCCAGTATGATAATCACCCTGTCAATAAAATAATCTAAACATTTCCATGTGGAATTCATATACCGGACTATGTCCTTTTTTGATTTTTTAAAACTGCATTGTTCAAAATCATTCTTTTTTTTCAAAATAGGAAATAATTTTTGCAAATAATTTACAATTTGCTGCCTTTCCTTTTGCTTGCTGTGTGTAGCCCTTGGGGAGTTTGGAAATGAAATAAATTTTATGCATTATTGCTATTTATTACATGCTTTTCGGTGGTTTATAAAAATACATCAGTGAAATAAAACTGATAATTTCACTGTTTTAAATTATCAATTTGATAAATTCACTGTTTTGAATATTTGAGCCCGTTACGTTGTTTTAGTGAAATACAAGCGTGCACAGTACTGGAAACCAACTTAATGATGTGACGTCGTAAATGACATCACATTGTATTATTATTTTGCGCCCTTTTCATTTAGTACTGGTTTAAAATGTCTTTTTAAACGTTTCTTTGCATATAATAAAAAGAAAATTTGTTTAGTTTAATGTAAGATCTAAATAGATTTCCCCTCGTGAACATCAAAAGTTCATATTTCACTCGTGGCTGCGCCACTCGTGAAATATACCTTTTGGTGCTCACTCGGTGAAATATATTCCGATCTTACACTGAAGTAAACAAATATCCTCTATATCATATGAAATTGGTTAAGTCATCAGTTGTATAATCTTTTTAAATTCTATCTATCATAAATTTCTGACCATTAGGCATTCACAAAATAAACTTTGACTAAACACTGCCATTTTAAACCTTAAGATTACTGTCAATTTTCATAAAATGCACATCTATTACAAAAATTAAAACTTCAGTAAAATGTGGTATATCAGTGACCCACATTTACAATACTGATCAGTATTCTACATATTCTATATTTAAGTTACATTTAATAAAAACAACAAATTCAATCAATTAAAACCAATCACACTCATCCAACTTCTTGCAAAATAAAAAGCTAAGCATCCCCAAAAAAAATATCGGATAAAAAACTTCAATAAACAATAAAACATTCATTTCAGGCTTTCTGAAAGATATACTATGCTCATCTTTGAGTAAAATATTTTTATCGCTGAAATTTATTGAAATCTATGAAATTCTTACTGAATATGTCTGATTTCAATAAAATATGTACAAACTATATATGGGAAGCTGCATTCTTTAATACGGGTCAAGTAATGAAGGTCCTTTCTTTTTAACTTCCAGTTTTTTTTTAAATTACCGTTACACTATATATTCATATTGCGTCCACCTACAGTGTGTAGAGTTTAAAACATACCTACTTAGTGTAAAATCAAACATTACTAAGAGCCTGTGTAGCAATTATAAATATTTTATTTTAAAATATCAAATTTGAGCATAGTATATCTTTAAACAACATTCATTTGTTTCTAAGGAATGTCTGAACACAAATATTTGTTGGGTTTTTTTTTTCTTGTGTGTTATTTCCTCTCTCCATTCAGGGGCAGTTACTTTTGAAATACAAAGGAGATTCGTAAAATTTTAAAACCCACATTTCCATGTGGTGGTAATCATGCATAAAAATAATTGTATAAAAATTCTAAACTATTCCATATTCCTGCTCAAGATGAATGATTAAAGTACTATCTGTTAGTTCAAAGGCAATAACTCCTTGAATACTAAGTTGATTTGAAAGGAAAATGTGAAAGCTAAATTGCCTATGGTGATAAAACTGAAAAACAACAAAATTTCTTGTAATGAAAATATAATCAAAAAAGTTTAAAGTTGTCATTCCAGAAGGTAAAGTTAACAGTGCTAAATCTGTATCCCTCAGCCTTTACAGCAGAATAAAAAAAAAAAAAAAAACAGGTGATTTAAAGCATTGTCGATCATTTTTTCTTAAAGCAGCATTCCTCCAGATTCATGTTAATTTTCATGAAAGTTTTGGAAATGTATTTAAAAGTAAAATATTTGTGAGGTGAATAAATTAAGTAATTTACATATTGCAATCGACACTTACAATCCACGAAAGCTAGGAAAAAGTGGTCAAGATATGCAAAAATAGCCCTTACTGCGTTGCTAACGCAGTAGAAATATGGTGATAAAATACTGCAAAATCAAGCTTGATTTTCTTGAAATTTTTTTGGCTCATCTGGAGGCATGCAGCTTTAAGAAATAAAAATCTTTGTTACATCAAACAGTATAAAAGAATCACAAACATTCTACATTCAATTAAATGAACACTACTGTGGACTCCGGATATGACACATGTTATATTTTTGATATGACACACTTACATAGCACATCAGATTCTGTCAAAATTACAATTTTTTGTAAACATTGACACATCAATAAACAGCTTTATCAATTTATCTATTCTATCATGTTTAACACTACAGTTTTCCTTACTTTCGCGTTATTTTATTACTGAGTAGCTCTTGAAAACAATAAATAAACATAACTACATGTATATGACATAATTATGCATATGTTATAAAACGAAAGTCAATAAATCAAATAACTTGCTTCTCTTCAAAAAGTAGTTTTAGTATTACAATGAGTACTCTTTCTACAGTTTTATTGGAACAGAAATACACTAAATTTTCTTGCATTATCTCAGAATAAAGAATGTTTTTTATTTCGATGCTTTGAACTTGTTCACTCGGGTCTGCATGTTTACTGCACATCTTAACTCAAAATATGTAACATAATATGATAACTATTTGCCTACAAAGTCTGCCTTTGGTAGATTGATATTTTTCTTAATGAAATTGTAACATAATTTGAGCCGTGTCACAACAAAACCAACATAATGGGTTTGCGACCAGCATGGATCCAGACCAGCCTACGCATCTGCGCAGTCTGATCAGGATCCATGCTGTTCGCTATCAGTTTCTCTACTTGTTATAGAGTTTGTAAGCGAACAGCATGGATCCTGATCAGACTGCGCGGATGCGCAGGCTGGTCTGGATCCATGCTGGTCGCAAACCCACTATGTTGGTTTTGTCGTGACACGGCTCATTTTGATTTGTTTTAGATGAAAAAAAAAATTTGTATGAATTTTATTCATTTTCTTCCATAAGAATGTTGGTTTTCAATAAGCTTCCAATTTTTTCAAGCCATCATGTCCGGGATTGTCACGGAAATCAGACGACTGTCATTGCAGCGTCCTGGAGATGATATATGTCCCGATAATTAATAGAAACCAAGCAAGATTTATGGATACTGCAACTTAAAGCAATCTCCACTTGTTCTTTAACAAAATAGCTACCAAAAGTTGAATATTATTTAAACTTGAGCTGTAAAAATAAATGAATTGTTGCGAAATATAAAATGTTTGGACTTAAATGATTTGGAAGATAAGGTTAATGTACCCGTTAAAACAACTTTCTTTATCAGAAGTAAAACTAGTAAGACAGAATAAAGTAATCATTCCTTAGACGTTTTCAACAACAAAATCCAAAGAAAACAACAAACACTAGACAACAAAGTTGAAAATCTATTAAATAAATATAAAAGTAAAAAATAATTGTTGATTAACTTCTATAAAATATGTCTATGAATGAAATTCAAATTAATGACCATCAAATACAGCCACTAAAAATATTAAAACAGTGAATGAAGCTTAAATTAAATTTAAAATGAAGTTTAAATTGCCTCTTACCACATTTACTATTAATTCTTCCCTTTAAAGCAGGTAAAATGACCTTGTTGGATTAGTCCACTTTTTATGGTGTCATTGGCAAGTCATTATTGCGACAAGCTTTAACCCCTTATCAAGCTAAATATCTTAAATGAACTTGTCCTGCTTTGTTTTGTCCAGATTGAAGGGATATTTAAACGTGAAAACTGACTGATTAGTAAAGAGTGCCGACCATGACCAAACAGCATGGATGCACCAGCTGGTCTTGTTCTGCACTGGTCGCACGGGTAGATTCAGTCCCTGCCAGCAGGCTAAATGTTATAGGGTTAACACTGTCCAACACTATCAGTGCAATATGAGAAGTTATACAACTTTAAAAATACTTGTTTTACATATAAAACCCTTAACCAGCTGAATAAGGGAAAAATTTTTTGGAAAATTGGAAACTAATTTCAAATTTTTCAAAATTTTTTCCATTTTTAATGTTATAATTTTAAATATTTTTAAAACAACCCCAAGCTTTGATATAAAAATTTGATTTTTTAAAAATTTAAAATTTTCCAGTTTGACGTTAATGATTGACAACCCAAATTCTTTGTTATATAATTAAGGGCCTGTTCATTTGAAAAAACGTATGACTTTTCTACAAACCTTTAAAGGAAGACACAGGCAAAATATTCATTTTTTCATTCATTATTCTGTAAATGCCCTCAAATGAAATATATAAGACAGTCAAAGGAACAAAACTTTTCTCCATATAAAGAATAAAATGGTGGTTTTCCTAAACTTGACCCACATGGGTCAGGTTTAGAATGCTAACATTTCACAATAGTTGTCAAAGTGAACTCTGGAAACGTTAAAGAACATGTCAAATGAAATGACTTAGGCTTGTTTCAATCGTACAATATCAAAAATATCTGTTATTGTAACTTCGAGGGTTTGTTAAAGTCACTTGACTTGTTTTTAAAACTATTTTGTGATTCTATTGGGCGTCTAAATTTTGTTCAACATATATAGATATATTAACGCCTTCAAACCCAAAATATATAGAATTTAAACAGAAATTCATGCTGAAACTTCAAGAAAAGTCATTTTAGCGTGATTTGAGTACATAAGATCATTTTAATATTTTTGTCATTATTTTGCCTGAATATCCCTTTAAAGTCATTGCTTAAGTCATAGGTCCATGATACTATACTTAGAGAGATGAAAATCTCACATAAAATCAAGTCATAAAAAATTAAAACATACAATGAATTTTCCCACAAGAAAAAACAAATCTCCATGGAATAAACACACATTTAATGGAATCTGTATTTTCTTGCTGGTTTGAGGTTGATAAACGTTTTTTTCATCTCTTCACCGTCATCTTTCTTTATCTCTGTAAATTTTTGTCCTTTAGTGTTCACAACCTGGTTGTCAAGGTAACGGATCATCTTTTTGGGTTCCTTAAATAATATTCGAAGATCATTAATTTTATCATGTCTAAATTCATGTAAATATATATATTCATTACAAAAAAAAACCTATCTAAAATAGCCGGACATATGTAGATTTATTATAACAGAGGGTTGTTTTTTTAATTTCAGACAAATTTGTAAATTGAAAAAAAAACAGATATGGACAATGAAATAACTTCAATACTATTCAGCAATGAA
Organism: Ruditapes philippinarum; assembly: GCF_026571515.1. Taxonomy (NCBI): domain Eukaryota; kingdom Metazoa; phylum Mollusca; class Bivalvia; order Venerida; family Veneridae; genus Ruditapes; species Ruditapes philippinarum. Next base: position 4,474 of record NW_026859129.1, on the reverse strand, counting down.
CTTTAAGCCATATGTATTAAAAACTAAAACTGTTAAATTAATGTCCTATAGAATCAAAACGATATAACACAAGAGATGAAGGAAAGGCAACTACTTCACAATTCCCATGCATTCCAGATATAAGGTGGACCTTACATAAGAATTTATACATTTAGCCCAATTAATTTTGTACAATACTTCATATTTTTTTCACATAATGCTCAATTTATTTCACTATCTTGTAATTTTGGACATAAACCTCTTCTTTGTTTGACTGACCAATGAAAATCCTGAGATCTGAGACAGATTAAACCAGGAAAAAAGTTTTATAACCTTGTAGCCAGTATTTGACTAGTTATTCAACAGATAAAATCGACAATATTTACAGATTTTGGTGCTGCTGGTTTGTACTGTTTTTTATCCTCGTTAACATCAATGAAGGCATATCTCTCCATCATTTGATCCTTCATTTTCTTGTCATCTAATATACTGTGTCCTCGTATCTTCCTTTCCTTAGGCTGTAAAATTAACAAGAGCCATGTCAACATGGCCATCCCCCGCCGAATGTGTTTGCTCATTGGAAGAATGTATATGTAGTAGAGCAGAATAACTCCATTTTAAGGTCTTTTGGTAATGAAAACTGATGGCTATAGAGATTACAGATTTGAAACCTATGTGAATACTGATGGCTGAAAATAACAAAGGGCAATTACTGAAAAATAATTGCAGGGTAGGTTATCATTCTTGTGTGCTGCATCCTCTCCTCAGTAAAATCTATCCACCTATGAAGTTTCAAGTTGTACCTCAAATACTTTTAAGAAAAAAATTGAATTTGAAAAATTAAGTATGAAAAAAATAATAACAAAGGGCAATAACTCAAAAATTATAAAAGGTAGAGTTATCATTCTTGTGCACTTGCAAACCTCCTGAGTTAGATCTATGCACCTATGAAGTTTCATAATGATATCTAAAAAAAAGGCCTTTTGAGTTATGCTCTGGACAAAAATTAATTTTGAAAAATAACAAAGGGCAATAACTAAAAAATTATGCAGGGTAGAGTTATCGTTCTTGTGCACTGCACTCCTCCTCAATGAGATCCATCCAGCTATGAAGTTTCAAGTTGATACCTCAAATACTTTTTGAGATAAGCTCCGGACAAAATATTATGAAAAAGAACAAAGAGGAATAACTCAAAAAATTGTATATAGGGAAGAGTTTATCATTCTTGTGCACAGCATTCCTCCTCAATAAATCTATCCACCTATGACATTTCATGTTGACATCTCAAACACTTTTGAGTTATTGCTCCAACTCGGAGTGAAAAAATTAGGTATGAAAAATAACAAAGGGCAATAACTCAAAAATTTATGAAAGGTAGAGTTATCATTCTTGTGCACTGCACACCTTTCCTGAGTGAGATCTATGCACCTATGAAGTTTCATGTTGATATCTCAAAGGCTTTTTGAGTTATGCTGTCTGGACAAAAATTAATTTAGAAAAATTAACAAAGGGCAATAACTAAAAAAATTATGGCAGGGTAGAGTTATCATTCTTGTGCACTGCACTCCTCTCCAGCTATGAAGTTTCAAGTTGGATACCTCAAATACTTTTTTGAGATAAAGCTCAGGACAAAATAGCATGAAAAAGAACAAAGGGCAATAACTCAAAAATTGTATAGGGAAGAGTTATCATTCTTGCGCACAGCATTCCTCCTCAATAAGATCAATCCAACACATGACATTTCATGTTGATATCTCAAAACACTTTTTGAGTTTATGCTCCACTCAGTTGAAAAATTAAGTATGAAAAATAACAAAGGGCAATAACTCAAAAAAATTATGAAAGGTATAGTTATCATTCTTGTGCACTGCACACCTCCTGAGTGAGATCTATGCACCTATGAAGTTTCATTATGTTGATATCTCATAGGCTTTTTGAGTTATTGCTCTGGACAAAATCAATTTTGAAAAAATAACAAAGGGCAATAACTCAAAAATTATGCAGGTAGAGTTATCATTCTTGTGCACTGCACTCCTCCTCAATTAGGTCTATCCACCTATGAAGTTTCAAGTTGATAACTCAAATACATTTAGAGATATGCTCCGGACAAAAATGTCGGACGGAAGGAAGGACGGAGACTATTACTATATCCCCCGCCGCCTTTTCGGCGGGGGATAATAATCAGTGTAAAGTCATTTACTTTTATATCTCCCGTGTGCTTCCAGTAAGTCAACATCACTAATTCCCCATCATCATTAATAATACCACCTTAATGGCATATATCCATGTGGCTTCATCTTACATTGGTCATAATTAGTCTATTTTAGTGTTATTCCTATAGGACTCGAGGTTTGCAAGCAAAATATTTAAATTTTAAGTGCTTTAGTGAAAAAGACCCACATTTCACTTGTTTCTACAAAAATGTTATTGGTATATGAATGAAACAATGTTAAAGTGGCGCTAGACATAGCAAATCAATCGCCTACCCGGTAATTCTCTATTTTGTCATAAAAATTCATACTGTGATACCTTTTTATCCTCTGTGATAGCTGAACCAGTGTCTTGTCTATGCAACACAATCTGTACAGCTGTCTCTATATCTCCCTCGGCACTGTGTAAACAGTGTTCTAATTCCAGTCGTACAGTACTGGGAAACATTTCGATCAACTGTTGTAACTGTTCGTCAACATCATCACCCGAGGACTCAGAACTAGTCTGTGAAAAGCAAAATATATCAACCCTTAACCTGCTGAATTTCTTAAATGAACTTGCCCAGCTTTCATAAGTGGCATGGTCCACTATCAATTTTGGGAATGTAAAGATGAAATTTTAAAAAGATATTTAGCCTACAATATAGAGCCTTGTCAGAATGGATGGATGGCAAATGTTAATTACTTTTGATTCAAGCAGGGTTTGGGTTATTATACAGAAGAGAAATACTGAACATGTAATTGTTCTATTAAATATTGAATTTATTGTCGTACTATTGCATAAAAGCCTCTGTGACTTAGCATGCTGCTGTGAGCTTGAAACCAGCCAGGAAAGTTAAGTATTTCATTTAAGGGAAGACATTCCTGTGACAATACAAAATTTTCAGCTGCAAAACTGAAAGCTTGAGGCCAACTAACAAAGTTACAACAATCTAACTGTTACAGTGTGTGTATGACTTAATCAAACATGATAAGGTTGATAAGGTTTCTATTGTCCACTATTGAGTATAACTATATTATAATATTTACCAAAAATATCTTTTTAAATGCACATTTATTAATATGTTAATAAACCTAAATTTAATATACTTCATGCTATTGAATATATTGTTCCATTACTCCGCTGAAAAATTATTTGATTAAAATTTAAATGAACCTATAAATTTTGATGAAAATATTCCTTAAGTGTTACAGTAAACTATAATAAATACATTGTGTATAACTATAATCTAGCTATAATGCTTACTCTTTCATTTTCTCCCACTGAATCTAGCCTTGTTTTGGAACTGACATTGTGAGGGAGTTTACAAGCCTCTGCCACTAATTCTGTGTTCAATGTTGGAGTGGTCGGCTCTTTTGATTTACTATCTATAAAAGCAACAAAGAAATAACAAAAACAAATGTGGTAATACAGTAATACTTAACTACATGGAAACAAATGCAATTTACATTTATATAACCAGTTACTAACTCATACCATTTTAACATAGGTCTCTCACAGAATCTGTCAAAAAATTCTTACACACCTTAGTACAAGTATATGATAATAACAATGTAATAAGAGGACACAAATTCAACGGAGGATTATGAATTTTGGCACCGGTCCGCAAACACATAATCATTAACATTACACTCATTATCAATTAAAATCATAGGCAATTTTGTTACTATATATAGTAAAGTTAATAACTTGTATCCCATGACTGCGAGAAAAAATCTTGTCTGTTGAATGCTACAAGGGTACTATCCAGATATTCCAGTGGTGATTTTCTTCATACACATACCTTTACATGCTATAAACAATGCCTTAACTCTTTATCATCTTTTATATCTTATATGGACTTGTCCATCTTTCAATCTGGACAAAACCATTTATCATTTTTAAGGAAAACTTCAAAATAAGTACTGACTAGCAAACAGTGCAGACTATGATCAGACAGCATGCATGACTGATGAGTAGATTAAGTTCCTGCCAGTAAGTTAAGGGTTAATGCATTCTTATGTTAATTTATTTATTCTTATACTTGTATATTTAAGGCTTCCATTTATATGCATAGAAATGTCCATTATAAATTTTGTGTATATTAAGATGAAAATTTGAACATAGAAAACATGATAGTCCATAGAGCATGGTCATACTGTGCAGATGTTCAGACTGGTCTGGCTATACTGGTGGTAAAGGTTGTTAAGTTATAATACATGTAGGTAGAGGAATCACTGACTCAGAATCTTTAATGCAGTCTAATTTTATACTTGTAGGCGATTGGTGGCAGGGCCCATGTAGA
>NW_026859128.1:0-30203 GCF_026571515.1 Ruditapes philippinarum | reverse complement strand
AAACCATTGACCTTAAAGACAGAGATGCCTTAGAAATATGGATTAAAAATGTGATCTTGATTATTTGCCACCAGCATTATGTATATTGATAAACATTTGACAAAAAAACACTGAAAATACAATAATTTGACCCTCAAGGTCAAATTCATTTATGAGTCAAGGTTGAATTCAGTTTAATCTTCTTGCAGGCTGTTGTGTTTAAGTATAAAGACAATTAATAATTTTAACGACTTAAAGGGTTTTTTGTCACAAAACATATGTCTACCACATAATATTATGTACTCTATGGATGGAGCAGCTTTGGAGGGCATTCATTGCCAAAATTCCAGACATGTAAAGTGTTCCTTTTGAAGATTACTTTTGAAAATGCCAACGTGTATGCCTAGCATTTTTTACTGTATCTGTGTATTTGAAATATTACACTTCTTAATCTAATCTTTAACTCCAAGGTTCTCGTTTTTAAATGACAAGTTTACATATAGAACCAAACAACTGACCTCACATGAAAAAACAACAAGATTGCATTTGTAAAAAATGCTATGCCACCGCATAAATACAACACTAAAATAGTAATGTAGGAACACATTTTTTTTGTTTTGACCCAAGGGCTTTAATTTGAATAATCTTGCTAAAGGTTCACTACACAATGTTTACAGCAAAATGTCTCACCTCTAGCCTTTGTCAATTCGAGAAGGTGATTTTTTAAAGTTTTTACTATATACATGTAAGGAAAACCTATGACCCCGGGGCAGGGCTAGTTTTGACACTAGAGGCAAAATTTGAACAACTTTGGTAGAGTACCTATAAATGATATCATTTACCAAATATCAAAGCTCTAAGCCTTGTACCTTCAGACAATAAGATTTTTTAATTTTTTACTATATGTACATAGTGAAAATCAATGACCCCCGGGGTGGGGCCAATTTTGACCCCAGGGCTATAATTTGTTTAATCTTGCTAGAGGTTCACTACACAATGTTTCATGCAAAATATCTAACCTCTAGCCTTTGTCAATTTAGAGAAGATGATTTTTAAGTTTTTACTATATACATATGAGGAAAACCTATGACCCCCGGGGCAGGGCTAATTTTGACACTAGAGGCAAAATTTAAACAACTTTGGTAGAGTACCTATAGATAATAACACATACCAAATATCAAACCTCTAAGCATGGTACCTTCAGACAAGAAGGTATTTTAAGTTTTTACTATATGTACATATAGTGAAAATCAATGATCCCCGGGGCGGGGCCGATTTAGACCCCAGGGATATAATATGAACAATCTTGGTAGAGGTCTACCAGACAATGCCTTATGCAAAATATCTAAGCTCTAGGCCTTTTGGGTCTTTACAAGAAGATTTTTTAAATTTATTCTTATAATTCCTTTTGGTTGCCATGGCAACCAGAATTCTGCATGGAATGAAATTCTTTGAACAACTTTGGAAGGCCTTCACCCAAGGAACAATCCTGCCAAGTTTGGTTGAAATTGGACTAGTGGTTTTTCACAAGAAGATTTTTTAAGGTCACTATATAACACACACACACATACACACAAACAAACACACAGGTGAATCGCTATATGCCACCGCATCGCAGATGCTGCGGTCGCATAAAAACAAATTTACATGTTCGTGTCTTCCATTGCATATAATACATAAGCAGTTTGCACACTTACAGCCTGAGATAAGACAAATGTATGTAAAATTGAAATGAAATGTAATTAAACTCGAATACAGAAAACAGAGTTTAAGAAAACATGTTTCCAGTTGTAGAGCTACAAGAACACATTTACCCTGTAACATTGTTTACATAGACAAAATTAGATTCACAAAGTTAAACAATTTTAAGTCATGCATTACGCCCAACATGACGTCCATCCTAGCTGATGCCTCCCCACATAATAACTAACCACCTCCATAGCGAACATGCTCAGCAATATTTGCAGTCTGAAACGATTTACCTCGTCTTCTCCAGACTCTAGCCTGCCTATCTGTGAAGTCTAGGCAAAACCTGGACTTGTCAGTGAACAAAACATGTCTCCAGTGTTGCATGGTTCACCATGTATGCTCCAACGGGCCTGGCCATGCTGACACATCAAGGGGATACGTATGCAAGGTCTTCTCAACTGCAAATTACATTAATGCAGCCTTCTAAGTACCATGTGCGTGGAAACACGGACCCCCGCAGTATTAACAAAGTCATTTTGAAGAAAAGTTGCTGTCGAAAACCTTGCACAATGTGCCTAAATGACCAAAAACCAATCCTGAGCTGGTGTTGTGACCCATTGCTGAACTCCAGCATGCCTGGGTGTACCATGTAGCCGGTATTTCTCCCAGGCTCTGGTGACGACGGTGTGGTGCACCAAACACCGCACCAACCTGGCGGAAGGTGGCCCACTGCTGCACCATCCCTCCATTACTGCTTTTCTCAAATGCCGCCTAATGTTAGCATTCGCCATATCAAAGTGACAAAATTAATGTAAGAAATTTAAGCCACTGAATAACAATAAGCCAGTAATGTTGCCATATAACAAAAGACATGATTGTACACCCTATCAAAAACATGTAAATATTGAGGTACATGCTATACATGCTACCTAGATGAGTTGTAACAGATAAGTCAACATGGATTCATGTCAGGGGACCATCTCTAAACATTGCTGAATCAGAATTTTCAAAAATTGGAAAGAAATCTGTTTTATACTTTATAAAAAATTAAAGTACATAAAATAAAATCAATTGAAGGACTGAAAGACAAATATTTAATAAAAATAAAATTTAGGAACATTTTCTTTTTATTTGATGGAGGGTAAATTTTGCCATTATGGTGAAATTGATCTTTTTTGTTTGTTTCATTGACTGTTTGCAGATTCTTTTACTACATAATTATAATTGTAAAGACAGAACATTGTAGGATGGGTAATATCTGATATAATAAAATAAATAGAGGATATTGAATGAGTGTAAGTTCAATACTGAATTTATTGCACGAGTTGAATTACATTTTATCATGCGAGCCTCGGGCAAGCATAATATTATTTTATTCAACGAGTTCATTATATTCAGTAATGAACTTACACGAATTTAATATTCTATTTATCACATATCCAAAATAAAGACTGTTGAAAGTGAAATAAGAGTCTTTTTTCATTGACGCGCCTATAGTATAACGCTAACATTGAGCGCGTCTTTACACTATGTTTTTATAACACTAATGACTTCAGGTCAAAATATATGCACAGCCATGCAATACCATTTTTACTGAGTCATAAAATCGGCACGGGTGTGTGATAAATTAATATAACATTAGACACAAATAGTAAATAAATCAGTTCAAATGTAAGAGAGAAAACCCATAAATATTTACCCCAATTATCGCAATATCCTATTCATATATTTGAAAAACACAATATTATCTCTGGCCTTCAAGGAAAGCCAGACACTTAAAATATGAAATTTGATACTGGTACAATATAAATTGATCAAATAAAGGCTGTAATACAACTGGCATAAAATTTATTCATGTTTCTATGTGCAGACTGTTTAGCTGTGACATATCAATAGTGATATTAAAATGTTCTTTATTTATATTTTTGACAATACTGGTGAAACATGGATTTTTTTTTAATTAGAATGTTAAAAAAAAATTATATCGACAGTGTTGTTATTAATTCTGTACAAACTGCAAACTATAAAAAATTTTGGATTTAAAAAAAACTAAAATAAAAAAAAATCAACTTTCTAAATTCATTTACATGAACATTTGTACATAAAAATTCAGTTACAAGAACAATCAGCATAAACAGAAAGAGAGTTCTTGAAATGGATTCAAGCCAAATAAGTTCAAATCTTGGAGATCATAATTCTGATAGAGAAGAACTTGCCATTTTGCCAGAAGATCATAATTCTGACATAGAAGAACTTGCCATTTTAACTGGAGATCTAAAGTCTGGTAGAAAGGAACTGGACATTTTACCAGAAGATCTAAAGCATTAGGAAATGAAAAACAGAATGATCTTGAACACTACCTTAATGATGTATATGATAAAGAATGTAAATTTACCATAGACCAAGAGGAAGTTCATTTTATTCAAAGAGGAATTGAAACTATAATGGAAAAGATTAGAGATATCATTTCCAAATATAAACTTACAAAAAATCTGGAATATATGAATGAAAGGGAGAACATTCAACTTCTTGAAGAAGAAGCATCAATCATCAAAGTTGGCAGTTTCTATGAAGGTACAAAGAATGGGTTTCCAGATGAATTTGATATTATCCTGTCTGTAAACACTATAAAATTCAACAAACCAGGTCAGATTCGTTACCCTGAATTTGTAGAATATTATGCTTTCCTTTCTATTATTCAACAATGTTTATTTATGCCAATTCTTAACATAATTGATTCAAGGACACAAGAAGTCTCTTCCATCTGTCACCAATCTGAGTGTTATGGGAAAATAGTTTTCATTGAGATAAAAGAAAGAAGAAGAAATTCAATTAAATTACTGTTCAAATACTGGCAGAAAACAGGTAGAGACTTTGACATTCATGTAGACCTTGTTCCAGCGCTGAAAGTAATCAAACATAATCTAAAAGATATCGATAATTTCTGCGAGTTGGAACAGTTTTATAATGAAGTTATCAAAACTGGATATTATTTACTTATTGAAGACAAAATCTCTGTAACACCTACTGAGGTTCAATTTGTGAGAAATGTGTTGTCCAAAGAACATTTCAAGGCATACAGAGTTTTAAAATATCTAATAAATGGACATGTCTATACCGATGTAGTAGAATATACAGACAATCCAAATGAACTTGTACCTCCTTCTTGCCATGCTCTTAAGTTCCAGCTATCATCATACAAAATAAAGAAGGCAATTATCTATCATCATTATGACTGTACAAATGATGTAGCGAAAGGAATAGGAAATTGTGTAATAAATGTGTTGAACTTTCTTACCAATGCTGACCCACCATCAATACTCAAAGACAAACCTGACATCCATATCAAAAGTAACAAAATTGTTTTTGAAGAGCGTGAAAGAAAATATCTCCGGAAAATGATCAAGTCGTTATTAAAACTACAAAAATGCCGCAGATATCTGCTGTCCTACAGATATGACCGATGCAAAATTAGAACAGTGGCAGAAAGATGGCAAGCATTTTACAATAAATATGTCCTAGAGAAGAAGAACAAAAGAAGTATGCCGAAAAAATTAGCAGAAATGATTCCGTAGCTAGGAAAATAAAGAATTACTATGTGTAGATTTACAAAATCTTACAAGGGCAGGTGTGTATGGGGGGAGGGGGTGGTTAGGAGCACTTGTAATTGAAATCTTGCTAAAGGCCCCACAGACGTTAGGATTTAGCTGTACAACACTAATTAAAGAAATGACATACTATTTTCAAAGAAATACAACACTTGCATTCAGACCGTAAATCTTTATTGTATGAATCACCAGATTTCCCTCCAAAACAATTCCATCCGAATAGATTTCTTACAGAATTTATTCACTATTATTACTGGAATATGAGTAAATGTTATATAATTGTTGGCATTGACCAATTAAGAAGACTAATTAAGGGGTAGGCAGTGGAGAGCATGGCGGGAGCATTTAGGAAATGCAATGTTCTGGAATGTATAACATAACTGAGCATTCTAACGTCATGTATTTTGGTCTCATGGTGAAAATTTATCTTTCTGCTTGAGTAATGATGAAAACTCCTCCTTTTTCAAAAAAAAAATAGTCTATAATCATTTTTTTGAGTAATTTGGGATTCCAACATGCCACAACTTGGGGGTTCCCAAGAGTTTCAACATACTTTTTACTCCATCTTACTACTATGTTTACATTTTAGCCCTAATGGTTCTGGAATTTCATTCATTAAGCACATTATCAGGTGATGGTTGGGAAATGTCACCTGTCATCGAGGGACGTCTGTACAACTAGAAATAAGAGATAGAACATGCCCTATCCTGTAAATCTAGTATGAAGTTGTACGAATTCAAAAAATAGTAGCCTTCACACATTAAGATTTGCTTGTACATCTAATTTTTTAATTGGTGTTGTACTTTGAAATCCTACTGTATGTTGAGGCCTTAAGGTGGCACACCTCTAATTTGTACTATAAGGAACTGTAAAACTGACAAGGAAGCTGTTTTTAATTCCATAAAGAACACTGTCACCTGTGTGCAAATATTTTATTTATCAAATTTACCATACAGTTAGGACTAATTGACACTTTTCAGATTGTAAGCTTGGGTATAACTATTTGAAGGGCTCTTTTTCGGAAATAAGTTGTCTCTTAATAATCTGTAATATCATCAGTCTGAAAAATGTTTCCTACTGAATATTTTTTAAGGAACAAATTATAACATTCAGCAAACAAATCATGCAAATGACTTGTTTTAAACACTTGTTTGACCATTTTCCTGCTTAGAGAGCAGAATTTTTTTTAAAATCTCTTAAATTTTCTTTAATAAGGGCTGTTTTTAAAATTTACTAAAATTTTCTTTGAATTCTATTTGTTTATCTTGTAAAATATAAAACACTTTTCCTGTGTAATTTTGATTTTATTAGACTCTGAAAATATTTTTTTTTTATAAAATTTAGTACAGTGAAAGTTGAGAAAACCGGACGGCTTTCGGACCGAGGGTTTCGTCCGTTTTTTTCAAAAGTCCGGTATTCTAAATGTCCCCTACAGCTGTTCAGGATCCTATAAACCGAGCAATGACTTACAAAGGATGCTGAACGTATATTTGCATTGTCATGATAATGAGTAAGTATATTGCTAAATAAAGAAATGATAAAAATACTATACAATATTGTTTTTGTCCCATTATTGGATATAAATACAATAAAATTTTGGATTTAAACGAACAGCAGTTACCTCATAACGATAAAGTCCGATTAAACCCTCATATGTTTACAATTGGGTACTGGATAATGATTTAACAAACATAGTTAACTTTGTTTGTTTATAATAATGCCCCAATTGTAAATATTGCCTATACCATATTTGTCAGATGAAGATTTTTAAAGTAGGCCTCGGCAAGGTTTCATTGTCTTTAATTAATTTAAATTTGTCACTTATAGACAGCTCTCATCAAATTCTTTTAGGCCATGGAATATAACTTAGTGCTGATAAATGTCGTTTCTGTTGTGTTGTCATTTTGGGAAATGAATACTGTAAAACACTTATTTTTCGCGAGAACCTTATTTCGCGAATTTGAGGCAAATGTCCAAAATAATTATTTCGCGTCAACATGAATTGGCGTCTTCCCGAAAAATGTGCACACTGAGAGTCATTGGTCCAATGTTGATTCGATGGAGAGGTATTTATTACAAATTTCATTATTATTATACATTTTAAAACGAAGCAGATGACATCTTTAAAAGACGATAATTTCCCCAGCATGCAAAGTGTTACAGTTTCACTGATAAGCCATTCAAAGGCAAGCAGACGATTATGTTTACCCTCCGGCTTAAACTGTAGTACAATACAATAGGATACAATAAATAGAAATGTTACAAAGAACTCGCAGGTGCTAAAGTATTTGTACCAAATTGTTGGACAGATTTTCACATTAATTAGAACATTCTGTAGAAATACCATTAAAATTTTGTGATACGCATTAATTTGTTAATACTTAATTCTAGTGCAAGTCGCAGTTACCTTCCTTGACAATACCAAATTGTTATAGGTAAATATTTCATACTAGTAATCTGTACGACTTGAATCTGCAAAACTTGAATAGCTACTTGATGTTACTAGAACTGGTTTCGATCCTTTCTCGCAGATATATATCCATGTGTACGCATTTTCGGATAATGTTCATTTTCGGACAAGTGTATAGACAAAGTGAAATTTTCGCGAGAAATATGAATTCGCGTCTTAGAAAACTCGCGAATATTAGCGAAAATAAATTTCTCCCGAATAATACGTGTTTTACTGTATACAAAAAGCAACGCAATATAATAATACTCTATTTTTCATTCATACTGATTTTAACTTATCAATTCCTCATGCATTTTGACATTGATATAAAACGTTAACATCTATGCCTTACAATAAATCAAACTGTGAAAAGAGACATAATTAACAAACCAGACAATCATTGTTCCGTAACAGCTCAGTTAGCGTATAAGACACAACCACAAGGTTATTCAGACCTTCGTCGTCCGGTATTGTCAGGGTAATTGTCTATATAATTGACTTTGTAGTCTCCTATCAACCGTCCGATATTCGGTTTTTACAGATTCCGGTATTGTCAATGTTTAATACAATAGTTTAAAGAAGGGGAAATTTCGGACTGAATTATTCATCCAATATTTAGAGTGTTCCAATTTTCTCAGTGTCCGGTTTTTGCAAATTTCACTGTACAATGTATTACTTACCGGTAGCTACTAAATACCAATGATATTTATATCTTTATTTTTTTTTCCAAAACAGACCTGAGAATAACTTCTAGTCTATCTAAATACTGTTCAAGTCAGAGGCAATGTATTAGAAGTGTGGTACTGTAATTCAACTCCTTGAAAACAGGATTCTTCCTTTATATTTTGATTACTGTTTTCAATATCATTATGATCATCATCGTCGGATACCCACGGTCGAACCGTAAACATTTATCAGCCGTGGGATTTTCGCCAATATCCAGTCGATAAGCGGTGTGACAAAGACAGCTTTTTCATTTGTTGCCTCACGATTTCATGAGGCGATTAAAAGCAATCGAAACGCTCGTTCAATACGACGTTTGGTAAAACGTTAATTCTAGAAATTAATATTACTATTTTGCTCTCTGGTTGTGCAATAATTTAGTCCTGAAATAGTTTTGCCTTCTATATTGGCAAGTCACGTGAAACAGGTTTACACCGTGGGCGCTGCTATTTTGTTTGTATATCAACGCTATTTGATTCATTTTACCCACGGTTGATTACATGTTTTGTTACATGTTAATCAAACGTGGGTATCTGACGATGTATGATCATTCATTTTAATAAAATTCTACCTTATTATGATCATTTCACAGGTACATATTTTCATAGCATAAAAATGATATTTTGTTTAGTTCTGAATCTGTAGCAATACAATATAATTTGAGTATAAAATGTTCAATAAGAACCATTCATTGACACTACTTTCTGAAATTTATATACTATTTTAACAAGGTCACAATTGACCTTTTAAGTGTTATAGTAAGTTTTTATGATTAATCATTTCATGAACATATTCAAACCAAGCAGATCCAATTTCTTTGTGCTTTGTATTGTTCTTACAGGTACATAGACAGTTTGTGAACATTGATCTTAGTAAACCAACAAAAATATTTCAATTTGTATAAGTGTAGCCACACATATATTGTACCTTACAGAAAATTACAAATAGATCAAACAATACCTGAAAATGTTTTTGTTGTCATTTATGTGGAATTGTATCAGGAAATCAACACTGTACAATTATTAACTCTAGACTGAACCACTTTTATTCTGTCAGTAATTAGTGGTGGCATGGCTGAGTGGTTAACATGTCAGACATGTAATCTAAGGATTGCTGGCTGTGTGGATTTAAACCTCGTAACGGGGCAAGCCATTGTTTCTGTGAGCAAGAAAGTTTACACTGACATTGATAAGTACTGGTTGGTTCCAGGAACAGATTTGAGAGTGTTTCAATATGCTTATAGGAATGGATTCAAAAGTGTTTCAATAAGCTTATAGCCTCCAACACAATCAAACTAAAATAATTTGGTATAAACTAAACTGTCATAATAAATGACACTTGAAGTGATATCCTGTTGCAGAAATCAAAGATCTCAAGGACCAGCACTTTAATTGGGAGAATATGTGACCAGAGTCCAAGAAGAGCTACTAGTCCTCTGATTATATAGAATAAACTAATGGCAGTTCTGATAACCAAATGTTTAATATTAAAGTTACCTCATTCTGGACATCTATTATGTTAACTGGGGTTTCCCTAGAAATTTCGGACAATGGACCCACATGTCTGTGACTTTAAGAGTCCATTGATGTTTTGAAATTAGTCCCTATATCAAAACTTAATTTCAGCTACTTGAATTAATACAACTTGTCATGAACTGCTCATTATACTTTCAGGGAGTCCTTGGTATGCACTCCTGTTGAAAAATTGGAGTACAATGGCCAAAACCTGCATCAGGGATGGAGAAAACTTGCATAAGGGAAAACCTAGTGTTAGATCAAACATATTTAGATAAGCTTTATTGTAACGAGAGATTTAGGCATATTTGAACAATCTCATGTCCACTTCCTAGAACTAAGCAGTTCTGGTGTCATAAATGGAAACATAGCAGAGCTGTTTCCCTTCCATAGCAGGGGCCATTTATAGGCCTTTTTCTCTCAGAAAAACTTTTTAAATCATGCAGTTAACCTAAAACATTCAACTGAAAGTTTTTACTTCCCCTTTTGCAAAAGTACTTTGTTACTTTTGCCCAAAATCAAAAGGAGAGGGCCCCTTCCCCTACCTGTGAAAGAAAACCCTGTTTTTGGCCCAGCAGGCCACAAATCCACTGTCCATAGTATGAGACGCAAATATCTTTTCTACAGACCTTAACTCCCTAAGGACAAGTATTAGAGCTATTAAGTTAAAAAACTGTTAGCCAGAATAGATTAAATCACTTACTGTAATCCTGGAATGAGAATACATCTTTGGTTTATTCCTTATGTCATTCTTTATTCCGGCTGAAGTCTGGTGATAGAATATGAAAATCAAATTTGATATCAATGTTTTTTTCACAGTAAGTTAACAAAATTGCATTTTGCTAATAAAGCACATGCCTGGCACATTACTAGAGTTGCCACAGCATTGATGAATACCTGAACCTGACCTATATGGCACCGAATATAATGTATTGCAATTTTTTAAGAGAAAACATTTAAGTTAAGTTATTATAAAAAGTAATTTGAAAAGAATAGAATTTTTGTGCACACATTTAATTTTCTAATTTTGACTTTCAAAGACATTGGGCCTGCACAGTGACAGTGTGGGTTTTGCAAATTGCTTTGCTGAGATGCATGTTAGCCAAGTTTGAAGAAAATCCTTCATGGGGTATAGGATTTCCAGTGTATCTGATATTTGACCTTTGACCATCAAATGTGACCTTGACCTTAAGCATGCACACAGTGACATGGATTCTGATTATTTCCTTGTTGAGGTGACAAATTGCAATACTTTAGACTGCAACTTACATCAGTTATACCATGGGCAACTCTCAAATGCTTTGCAACAGCTGTATCTTTCTCTACCTGCAATATCAAATTAATAGCAAAATCTTACAAGATAAATATTCACTACTACCTTTGTAAATCGAATGTAGTATAAAAAGTTTAACTGTTATATCAAATCAATAGCAAAATCTTACAAGATAAATTTGTAAATTGAATGTAGTATAAAAAATTTAACTCTTATATCAAATCAATAGCAAATATCTTACAAGAAAATAAAAATTTATTACTAACCTATTTAATGTTAAACAGTTATATACATGTAGTATAAATCTAGATTGAATGACTTTACAGTAAATACAGAATTACCCTTTTCTATTATGCCTAAATCATCATATTCAAATAAGTATGCTTCACAAAAACAAAATCACAGAAACAATGATTAACAAATTTTTTGTAGAATTGTTCCATGATGTTTGTGTTTTGTAGAGATCTCATTTACACTAGGGCTGGGAACGAATAAGGAATTTGATGTTCGAATATTTGTTTTCCATATTCGAATATAATCGATTTTACAACTTTTGTTCCAATATTTCTCTTTGATGTATATGTATCCGAAATTGATTGCGTCGAATACTATACTACTTTAATATGAATGGAATAATCAACAATTAAAAAGACCTTTATAACTACGTCAAAGTTTTTTATTTTATTAATTGTAAATCGATATATATGTTAACTTGAAATAAATTCATAATTTGATTGTCTTTTGTTCAATTAATTCGACTGCTGATCATTTAACGGGAGGTATTTTACTCACGTGACTTGACTGACAGTGATAAGAATCATCGTAGCCTCTTAGCCCAAATAACTTATATTAAATATCTTTTATTTATTTATAATTTTAGATAAGGTTTAAAACATTCATAAGATAAATTTACTATAACACAGTAAATATCACACTGAGTCTAATTTCTACGGAATAAATATTTTCAGACGGAATATAGAGACTTCCCATGCTTTTACTTTTATTTCTGATTTTAATCAGTACTTTTAAGTTGAATAACGATAGCCTCCTATAAATCTGTGATAGATTGGCCATGTTTTTTATTGCTGTATTTTATGTTTTACTATGTAAAGATGAGATATAAATAAACAAATAAACTGAACTAAACTAAACTGCTTTCATTGCGCGCCGATTAATATGTGTCGATTTATTCTTCGTCACACAATTTAAGACAATTATTGATTGATCGGAGAGATTATAGCGCAGAAAACAATAAAGTTAGATATTTAAAATCAGAAAAAATTACATTATAAACTGTTAAACAGGTAAATTGCAAAAATTTTATACCTACCAAAAGTAAAATCAAAATAAGATCTCTTTCTTTTTCTACTTTACCTCTTTTTTCTGCTTAGTGATTTTTCTGGATTTTCTTCTAGATAAAGACTTGGTTCTTTTCCTACCCCTCCCACTCATACTCTGAAAGGAGGAATCATCTGTACTTGTACTAGTACTTACTGCTGAAATCAAAATGGAGAGACTAGCAATGTTTCAGTAAACATGGTTTTAAGTATTGTGTAAGAATTTTCTACAGGCCTACTAACCAATTTCATTGACAAAGGTATATATGAAATCAATAACAAAGGTATATGAAATCAATGACATTTTTTAGGTAAAGTGTACGCTTTTTGCCAGCAAATTACTATTGAAAAAAAAAATGTTAGGTAATCTTTATATGACAAAGAGACTCACATAGAAATAATGATCTTGGTAACAATTTTTTGATAATTGGAAAAATACCCCAATACACTGTAACTGAAATTTAAGATCCATTCAGAAAGAAGAATGAATTTTATAAAACTGCAATACCATTATAACATCTAAAGCATTAATTCTGAAAATGACCATTCTTATCATACAATATTCTATTTTCTTTTAAACTAATAACCAAGTGGTATGTAAGAAAAAAATCTTGTTATTTTAGGTCTCTTAGTATACATCCTTGACTTATAAGAACTGATTTCCTATGAAGTAATGAAGTATGATGTCCAGTGGCATATTATTATCTCATTCAATCTATGCCTCAGTTAATAAATGAAAAAATAAAGACAAGTAATTCTTTGAAATAATACCGGTACCTCTATGTTTCTTTTGTTTTTTATGCTTTGATTTTTCAGTTGGTCTTGGTTCAGCTACTAATAATGCACCACCTTTACCTGGTGTTGACAATCTAGCTTGGAAAACTGCAAGTATAGTAAATATTCTGTTAAAGATAAAGAACAGAATCTAAATTAAATACAACGATACAATAATGTCATAAATAACATCCAATTTATTGGAAAGGGAATTTTTTGTGTCCAGGACTATTATTCTATTTTACTCTTATGTCACGGAATCACTACAAATTATATTTCAGCACAGTAATTTTGTAACTCCAAATCATTCAGTAGGCAACACAATACTTAAAAAGATATGTTTGCAAAACGTGGCAACCAATTAGTCATTTGGCCAAGTTATTGTGACTGACTTTTGACCTAGTGACCAAAAATTCAATAGGGGTTATCTATTGGTCATTGTGACCTTAAAGGTTTTGTGCAGCAATTTTATGACAAAGTTATAACAAATCTCTTACCAAATAATAAATGCATAAATTTAATGAATCATGTAGGCCTCCTTAATTCCTTAATAACAGCAAATTTGTTATATTACATTAGACCTTGAAATGTGTATACCAAAAGCATTTTTAGTTTAATAAAAAATATCAACCAAGGCAACTTAAGTTGTTTAGTTATTGATCTGAAACTGTTTTTACGTACAAGGTCAACATGACTTTGACCTTTGACCCTTCAATCAATAGGGCTTATCTACTGGCCAAGACAAATGCACCTGTGAAGTTTGTAGGTAAGGGGCCCACGTATTGTTGATACAATTTGAGGGCCAAGTGGCCATGCGTTGTCAAGTTATTGATCGCAAACCGTTTTTACCTACAAGGTTGATATGCCAAACAAAGCTTGTGTTTTAGGTTATGTATGATTTGCGCACTTTATAAAGCTCTAAAAGCATTATTAATTGGATATGGGTGTGACTGGAATGTGCATGACAATGCTCTATAAAGTGCGTGATTTATACATAACCTAAAACACAAGCTTTGATTCAGGTTTTGGTTTGTTAAATTTATGTAAACAAATTGATTATGAGAAGTTTTAGCGCTCTCTTGCATTGGTGAGGTTCTATTGCATCTGCAAAGTTTATTTTGAAAATTAAATAAAAAATGCCGGATGAGAAGCATAGCATACCTGACAAGTAGAAATTTGAAGCCACTCGTCCTGCAGGATCCCTGCACGATTTCAAGGAAATTAATGGTGGTCATTCACAATTCAGAAAAGCAAGGACCTCTTTACACTTATGGGGAAAAAAACTTTAAATTCCGTAAAAAAAAATCTATTTCTATCATTTCAAGTTTCTTTCCATTTTTTTATTCCATTAACAACCCTTAGAAATCAAATTCATATTTTCATAAATCATGTTGTTTAAAAAGCAACAAAACAGCTCACAATATATTTTTAAACCCGAGCACCATTGCAGTGTTAACATTTGCAGCAATTCTGAAAAAATCTAGGTAAAAAAGGGGCATAACTCAAAATATAGATTTTAGAATTGTGCCCCTTGTCAAACAACTGCACAATGTCATGATAAGCAAGCATTCAAAGTTTCATGTACATAATTTTTAAATGTTTGAATAATTGGCTACATTAACATCATAATCATAATAGCTCTACTTTTTCTTCAAAATGAAATGAAAATATAGATATACCTTTGAGAATACTGTCCCGAATCTTTTTCTGTTCCTCTTCTTCTGACACTCTGGTACGCTTTTTTCTATCTCGTGAACTTCTACCCATTGAACATGATTTCATTAAACACTGGAAATAATTGTTGTACATTGTTTATATATTTTTGAAATCATGGCATCATTTTATAATTCATGTGATACAATAGCATAGTAAGGATAAAAGAAAATGTGTACTTAATGTGACAACCTCTTAAGGAAGGCACTGTGTATAGCAATAACCTCATTATAACATCAGTAGCAAGGTTAATACGGCAGAGTATGGCAAGAAGGTGATAATCAGCCCCCTAAATGAATAATGGCCTCACAAGGGCTTTAGATGATCATGGTTTTGTATTTGTATGTTATAGTGTGTACAGTATACAACCATTGGCACATGAAAGACCTTAGGTTAATCCAGCTTGCTGAAAGAGTTTAACCATAATACCAACTTCCAAAACACATAAATGGGACATAACTGCAAAACTTTCTCAGCTTTGACTTGGTAATGCACGAGTCAATTGTTACTTCTGTTTGTCCACCCCTTGGGAATAACAAAGACTTTGCCATTGTACTTTTAAATCTCTAGTAAATGCTTTGCCCTGCAGAGACTGTCAGATGAAAAACTCCCTGCTAAAATCCTGCATGGCACTGTGTTTTGGACATATCCACCAGGTCAACTTGGTATAAAAAACACAGCCATGCCAGGTCAATACAGGGATAGATGAAAGGTCAGTGATTATTTAAACAATTAAAATGTTACATACTTTTGTATGTGATATCGGTATGATTGCATCGGCTAACAGTCATGTGATAAATGCCCATTCATTTTTTATTTATTTTTTTTTTGGGGGGGGGGGGGGGTGTAATTCATGAGTTATACATGTTTAAGCATTTGTTACAAAAGAATTATTTCACAGTATATCAATAGAACTACAAAATTCTCTGAAGTCCAATTTGCAGTAAATGCAAAACCCCAAGTCTTAACTATGCCACATGCATCAATTGCAAACTGTATGCAAAACTTCCAAAACTAAAGTCTATAACTCTGCCTATAATCAGGTAGTCCTTGCACAGACTTCCCGAAATACGTCGGTCCGACGGACATGTCCGATAAATTTTGATCAGGTCCGACGAGTTTTTATTCCGGATCGGTCCGACTGTCCGGCTTGTATCCAAGCCGCATGTATACAAAATGGCGTCGCTAAAGGTGCCAAACCTTATCTACGTCAGAGGAACGCGCAGAACAGTAGTAAAAGGATAAAAAGAATAGACCTGAGACAAAATTTAATGAAAATTAGAAGCAAGACAGTGAATCGTTGGTGTATGATAGGGAGGAGATGAAAATGCGCTGTAAGGAAAGTGCCGATTTTTACGGCAAAAAAATTAAAAACAAAAAGTGTCTTAGAAATACAAACACACGTTATTCTTTGATTTTGATCAATTTTATTTGGTCCGACAGATTTCGTTTCGGTCCGACAGATTTTCATGGTTTGTCAGACCGAATGTCTGACAGTTTTTTTCAACTTTCGGGAAGTCTGCTTGCATTGATTTCATACAATTAATATTCAATTAAATTGCACTTTTCATGCAGTTTTTAATAAATCTGAAACAAATTATATATAACAAGCTACAGACAATTTCTTTTCTATTAAAAAACTCCATGTAGTGGGAAATTTCTACTTTCTAAAAAAAAAAAGATCCTGCGGGTCTATTCCAGAATAATGCCCCTCACTTCATGAATGGATACAATATGACAGATTCCTGGTGAATTTTCCCTTAAACGTACCAATCCTATCACCGTATAAAAACAGGTAAACATCAGGACCTTAAGCTATGCAAACCAAATTTAGAGATAAATGTAATCAAAATCGCTGAGAGTTTTGCTAAAGGAACTTAAGAAGGAGTTGATATCACGTTGGAGTGTGCATAGTACTAACAGAAACACGATAAGGGTCTTTCAAATAGAATGGTCAGGTGTCGAACCAATTTTACGAAAAAAGATGTCTCGGTTCAGTCATGTGATTAGTCAGTTTTTACTTTAAAAAGTAACAATATCATAGATTTGCTATGAAATTAGGATTGTTTTTTCCCGGTGTCAAGGTAAAAATCTATCGCACATATTTGAAAATAGGGAGTTTCAGAAGTTTTTTTAAATTTATGCATATTATAGTTCAATGACAAATTTAATTGTATCATGTAAAAATTTTATAAAATTTCACGATGTTCAGGGCCAAATCACCAAAATGGGTCTCAACTTTAACACAAACTTTTAACAAGTTCTTCAAAATAGAAAAGCAAATAGCACTGGGAAATACTAATTAGGAAGTAAAAGACCTTAATTCAACATCATTTAATTTTGTTCTAAATTCTATGGGAAATTTCAAAAGACAGGGGAATTTTGAGGACCAAACTGGGGGAAAAAGAGGCTATTTTGGTTGGGGAAGCAGCCTATATTTGGCCTCTACAAAGAAGGGTTTTTTGGCCCTGATGTTATTTACAAATATTTGATGTTTAATTTGGTGCATTTTCAAAATGTTACCGTTCATTGGCAAATATTTTGAACAAGCAATCTTCTATTTTTCAACAAATATGGCTTTAAAAACATTTTTTTTCCCTAAAATATTTATATTTTTTTCAAAAATTAAAAGATTTTTAAAGAACATCATGTTGTTAAAATTTTCATTTTTGCTCCTGTATTTAATTATTGGCCTTTTCATGAACACTTACATAATTTGCGTATACTATACTGAGTTCTGCCAAGACATGTTTAATTGTTATGAGGTGGGTTTACATAGCGTGTTGACAGACCATTCTATTTGAAAGACCCTGATAGGACTAACTCCAACTCGGGTTTATCAACGCAACTCTATATCACGGTTCAGAACTGTTGATGATGATGTGTAAGCAGCAGAATCGCTCAGTCGGTAGAGCCGCGGTATGGTATTCCGAGGGTCCTGGGTTCAAGTCCAGGTCAGACTGCACATTTTTCTCACCCTTTGACATTTGGCCCCAACAGGGGACCGTGACTATACATAGCTAAGAGTTAATTCATATCGCTCTGTAACTCTGTGAAATCGAGGACAAATTTCAATATAGCAGAACTGTTCACTATTTAGGGGAGATGATGTGTAAGCGGTCGGATAGCTCAGTGGGTAATGCCGCATTACAGTATTCCGGGGGTACTGGGTTCGAGTCCTTGTCAGGTTGCACATTTTTCTCACCCTGTGAGACGTACTTCAGAATTTTATCATGTGCGGTCATGCAGTGTGACCTGCTTCACATAAAATATTAATTGTCAAATTCACAAATGAAATTTAATGAAGACATATAGGAAATGTTAAGTATGTCAATAATACAGTGTCCCATGCTAACACCAACAGGAGAATATGATTATGAGAGCTGATTTCGCAGTTGTACAAAAGATTTTTTATGTAGAATCTATTGTTAATTCAAATAAATGTCACATTCAAATCTGATAACTAAATAAAGGTTGGTCTGGACGATTTGTAAAATATTAAATTGAAAGATTCCTTACATGCGCCTGAGAATGAGATTTGTGTGAGCTTTTTTGTCTGTTTATTTATTATTTTTTTTTTAATAGATTTCTAATTCTAAATCTCTGAATTAAAAACCAAACATAAATATGATAAAACAATAATTGGTTTTCCATTTAACAATTAAGATATATGCACAATGCCTTTTATTCTTACTGATTAATGGACAGAGATGGTTTTCCTGACGGTGAAGTCACAAAATTCGTCTGTATTCTCGGTTTGCAATAACTACGAAACTAACGCTGTTTTTAATGGGTATGAAATATGTATCAGACGTTGCTTTTTGATCTTGAATGAACGTGAAGCACATGTTTTAAATTCGCTATGACGAAAAATATTGTAAGATTTGTTAGTTCTTTAAAAAAAATATATTCGTAACTATAAATCAATATCAAAATCAGGGTGGAGGCTATAAGACATCCCTTTCCTGGAGTAAGGCGGAGTTTACTATTATAAGCGTTTTTTTAGCGCGAATGTTAAAGAGCGTCTGAGTGAACGCTGCTATAGTGAATGGAAAAGGACGTAAATATGCGAAATGTACTTTTATTTCTCCATCAGTTTTTATTTTAATATAGAAAATTAATTATATCGCAATATTAGATCTACGTTGAATTGAAGTTATGTTTTCAAAGCAACTTATAGCATCACGAAACTATATGTGCGTGTCTCTACTGTATATTATAACGCTAATAATTGTGAAATTGTATACTTTTAGTTGCTTTGTATATTTATGCACTTACAAAACACATTATGTTATGACTATTACTAAGTGAATTTACATAAATTGTCGTCATTTGAGGTGAAGGCAACCCAATTTTTTTAAAGGGTTCAATCAATTACACCAATAAATAGTTTGTCTTGGGTAAAATAAAGACGACAACCCGTGTATGGTGGTCTCCTGCCACAGTACCTAAATAAAGTGCAATCTAAACTTGAGATGTACATGCTTCCGAATGTATCACCAATAATAAGTAATTGTAGGTAATCAATTACACCCCTAACGCATGTTACCTGTAATAATTAAACATGAAAAACAGTTCGCCCATAATCTGATAGAGTATAATTATATATCAATGACGACAACCAATATATGGAGGTTTATCTTTTTATACCCTTATACGATCATATAAAGTGTATAGCCTACCGGGTTAGACTGTAAACTGAATGATTTATCCCTAGAAAAGTGCATTGTTAAATGCAATTCTGACAGCCAGTATCTGGATGTAGACAATTAAGTTTAATGTCTGAATGTAAAACCATGTACTTTACTTGTATATTAACTTCTTTTATTCTATGACGTGTATAGCCATTATATGAACCTTCTTTTTTACAAATAATGCAAGTTTAGGAATAGTGAACTTTTGATTCATAAATGAGGTTATGAAAATATTGACAATTATGTTAACAACCAATATACGGATGTAAGGTCTGCGGGTTAAAAATTTTAAAATCTACATGTATATACATTTACTTTACAATCTTCTGGTATAACATGTACTTAATAAGCTAAGATTACGTTAAGAACATGTAAATTTGGGTAAAAGAACAACCCGCTTTTGGAGGTCAACTGCCCTGATGCCTGACTGAAGTGCAGTACATAATTTAAGCTACAGTCTCACTTACATCCCGGCAAAGCCCCGGTAGACGTACAGGTGATCTGGGAACGGCCGGAATACATCCATAACTCTGCCATGGCAGCAACGTCCCGGATGATCCTGGTACATCTGGCATTCGACCCCGGAAATAAAAAAATATTTAATATCACCGGGGTGGTCCTTGATAACCCGGGGAGTATAGCTTAATTTGCCCTGCTGGAAACGACCGGGGTTACACCGGGGAAGCACCATAGCTCTGTCGGCAAAAACCGGGTATGATCCGGGGTATGATATAGCCGGTAGAGCTACGTACGGCAGAGCCCTTGTGAATGCTGGCAGAGCCCGGAGAATGCCAGCAGAGCCTCGGAGAATGCAGTCAGAGCCCCGGAGGATGACGATGGAGCTAAGGTTGATCCCGGTAGAGCCCCGATAAAGTCCGGTTTGATTCCAAAAGAACCACGACAATTTGCGATGATTGCACTTGTTTGTTTACCCTTCCCATTTCCATTCTATCCAGTCTTGCGTAAGGATTTTTCAGAAAATCATTATGCATTACTGTTCTTTATATTAAATAAAATTATGTATTGATCAATGTAATCATGTAATCATGTTCTCGCGCGTTTTCAATCCACTGGGATTCTAGCTTAGGGGGCTCTGCCTGGATCGTCCTGGGCTCTGCCTGGATCGACCGGGGATCTGCATTGGTCAATCTAGGCTCTTCCAGCGTATAGGCTACCGGGTCAGACTGTAAACTGATTAATTGATGTATCACTAGAAAAGTGCATTGTTTAATGCAATTCTGACAGCCAGTATCTGGATGTGGATAAATCTTATGATCATGTATATTCACTTTATTTATTCTATTACGTGTTTAGCCATTTTATATAATAATGCAAACAAGGGCAAGTTTATGAATAGCGAACTTTTGAATTCATAAAATGAGGTTGTGAAAACAATTTGGGTAAAAGGACAACCCGCTTTTGGAGGTCAACTGCTTCGATGCCTGACTGAAGTGCAATACATAACTTACATTTACATGTACTTGCTTTGGAAAAGGAGTGTTTATTACAACTAACACTGCATAAATTGGCTTGAATGTGGTTTGAATCGGTTAATAAGCATAAGATGGGGGTAGG
The DNA here is from genome assembly GCF_026571515.1 of Ruditapes philippinarum. Lineage (NCBI taxonomy): Eukaryota > Metazoa > Mollusca > Bivalvia > Venerida > Veneridae > Ruditapes > Ruditapes philippinarum. The sequence continues at coordinate 8,875 of NW_026859128.1, read as the reverse complement.
GGGGGGGGGGGGGGGAATAAATGAAAACTTGTGGATTGAATCCATGGTTTATCCATAGACAAGTGTTTATGTCGGCATTTTAATGTCTCAATTTTCCCTTAATGTGTACTTCTTAAGACGGAAGAAGAAAACTGGAAAATACCGTTTAAAATCTAAATCAATATAATACTTGAACTATGTTGGTTTTCATCAGCAATGTCGACATGTGTGTGTGTGTGTGTGCGTGTGTGCGTGCGCGCGTGTGTGTGTTGGTGTGTGTGCGCGTGTGTGTGTGTGAGTATCGTTTTTACTTTCAATGAATTTAAATACGTCCAATTGTAGACATTGCAGATTTTTAGATTACTAGGGAAAGTCATATGGAAACAATGACAACAAGCAAATGGATGTATGGTTGTGTTTTTGTATATAAAATCTTCTTGTATATATGTGCTTTATGAAATAAGATTACTAAAAGGACACGTTTGTAAAGATCCAATCATATACAACAACAATTATATATTTGAACGACAACCCACTTTTGGAGGTCACCTCCTTCGGTGCCCGACTGAAGGCGATATATACGTACAGCATTTAGAGGTTATAACTTACACTGCTTAAACCTGCTTGAATCTCGTTTGAATGCGTTAATAAACATGAATGTAAAATAATAAGTTAGGAACTGATAGGGTTTATGAATGACGACAATAATTATTATCTACCTACATTTACTGAAGATTTTTTATGACATGCAACTACATTAATAGCAGGTATAAATGTATCCAGTCAAATACAATAAATATAAATTTGCTTGGGTAAATCACACATGACGATAACCCATGTAAGGAGGTCACTTGCTTCAGTGCCTGAATAAAAGTCTCTGAATAAAGTGCTGAACGTGTTGTCATATTTAATAAACAATAATTTAGGTTATCCCTTATACTGCCTAAATTGTTTCGAATGCCTTTTGATGTACCTGCAAGGTTTAGTGTATACTACCTTAAACGACAAACAATATATGGACGTCAACTTCCTTTTCTAATAATGAAATAAATATACCGTGTAATATAATGAAATCCGGTTGATAGAAGCAATGGTTTATCCGTAGAAAAAAAAACTTCAAATAATTGTATTGCCAAAGGCTTTGGTGACAAACCGCATCTAGATGTCTGATTTTCCTAAAATGTATACATATGTACGACTTAAAACGGAGGAAGATGAAAACTGGAAAAAAAAAACGTTTAAAATTGATATCAATGTAAGACATGAACTATGTTGGCTTGAAACATCAATGACGATATGTATAAACATGCAAATTTTCAAATATCTGGTGAATATGGGTCTGAAAAACAATATATGTATGACAGTATGTGTATATGTATGTTGTTTTTTTTTTGTAAAACAAAGACTACAACCCATGTTTGGTGGTCAGCTGCTTTAGTGCTTGAATAAAGTGCATTCACTTGTACTGCCTAAATCGGCTTATGTCTTAAATGCCTCTTTCACCAATACTCAATTAACAAAGAACGTAGCAGAATTCTTACAAAAAAGATGGTGTCAAGAACTCACGACAACCAATATATGGAGGCATAGATTTAGCTCCATGATGGAGGTGTTTTTTACCGCTTGTTCATCTTCATATAAAACGGTGCTTTAAAATCATTGAGTTTCTTCATTAAGCATGCTCGTTGTCTGGAAAAGTTTAAAAACAAACATCACGGTGCATATCCATATCGGCACCCTCTTTGCAAAATCTGCTCAAACGGTACCCTCTCTGAACATACACAGGTCATTCTCTGCTAAAAACAAACCAGCGATGGATAACAATCCAGTAAAATTTCATTGTAATAAGGAAAGGAGGTATGACATGTAGAAAAGATGTATACCACGGAACACTAGAATGTTTTAATTATGTGCTGATTTGTCATGTGCCCGATTTTCATGTTCACAACTTCACAATAAGCTACAAAAAATCGACATGTCTTGTCTCGTCCATCACCTCGACATGTATTGTTCGGGCTGAAATGAACCTGTGGCTTGATTATATATGCATCATACATATTTAATATGTTCATATTCATATCATCTTCCGACAAATGGCAGTATATAATAATTGTCAAAAATAAATGAAAAATTCATAAAAACACCCTACTTTCGGTTTTGCAGCGGCACGGGCTACCTGTCTTCATTTGAATTTTTACGTCACAAGTACCCTCTCATTTTTTAACACATAGGTACCCTCAAAACAAAAACAACTTATTTCATGCTTTACAGTGTTTTACTATAATATATTAGATGATTATATTCTGATAAACCACTAGTGAAATTTAAACAAGAAGGCCATGATGGCCCTGAAGTCGCTCATCTGTACATAGGTCCCAGGGCGGTGCCAGTTTAAATCTCTTGGTTTTTATTTGAAAAAACTTGGAAGACACTCACTAGAAGATGTTTCATGCCAAATATCTAAGCTCTAGCTCTTTGGGGTTTTTTTTAAAAGAAGATATTTAAAGTTTTTTCTTTCGGTTGCCATGGCAACCAGAGTTCTGTATGGAATTAAATTCTTTGAACAAATTTTAAAGGTGACCACCAAAGGATCATTCCTGTGAAGTTTGGATGAAATTGGCTTAGTGGTGTTAACCATTTATGAGGAGATGTCATTTAAATTAAAAGTTTACGGATGGATGCCGGACAGCGCTGGACGAAAAGTGATCACAAAAGATGAGCTAAAAATATAATTTTCACCGTAGCCGGACTACTTTTTCCCCTCATTGCACCCCAATTACAAAGAAACACAGTTATTTCCCAACAATAGACATGCATGTGAACACAACAACAACAAATAATAATAAAAGGGTGTCTGCTACACTTAAAACAGAATATTGCAGAAGAATATTATTGTTCAGGCTAGTATCTGATGATTTATTTGACATGGAAAATAATCAAAAAGATCAAGATGATGATGTTTGTAGACAAAATTTTCCAAAGCTAGGGCAGTGTTGACAAAAAATAATGCAACAGCTAAAAAAAATTGGTTTGGGGAACAAGCCAAAGGAAGCAGAAATCCTTGATGATTCTACATTAAACAAAATGTATGACTCAAAAACCTTACTCAAAAACCTTAGGTACGAGTAACCAAAGAGCCTTATTTGCACTCAATATTTCGGAATGTCGGAATCTTTGCTGGGAAGATGTTCAACTGTGTTTGGAAGAGGCCGATGGCACAGAGTATCTGATCTATGATAAGGAACGACAAACTAAAACAAGGACAGGGGCTTAGTTACGCGACTCTAGTTACCTGTACGGATATAAATTATTGTTTCATTCTTTTTAAAGTTATCCAATAAATATTAAGCCAAGTATATTGTAAAATACTGAAAAAATATTAAAGCCATCATGTAACACATCACCATTTTGCAACACTGTATTTCTAAATTCTTTAAATTGCCTTTAAACTTCTTTAAAAATTATGCGCAAGTTTACTATAAATTATTAACAAAATCTATTATCCTAAAAAAAAAAATTAAAATAATCTTATCAGATTAATATTTTAGGTTAAATGAAATAACAGTTTCAAAACAAAACAACAGCTATCCAGACTGGGACTTGAACCCAGGTCTTCTGCTAAAAGAAACAGATATTCTAATCACTGAACTATCTGGATGACTAGTTGATGTTTTGTCTTACACTGTAATATTATAAGTTTAAACAGGATATTTTTTCCAGTGTGTGATAGAAAGTTTATTTCAAAAGTGACCATCAGATTTTCAACATTTTCACAAGATTTTATTTTCATTTTTACATGTAAGAACGAAATTTCTTACATTTTTTGCTGTGGAAAGTGAATTTATAAATGATAATTTTCACAGTGAAATTATAATTGATAATTTTTACTGTAGCCGGACTATAATTGAATGCGGATGAAAATAATATTTCATAACTAAATGGAATTATCAACAGGAATAAATTCAGTATACAGTGATGTTCTGACATCATGAAGAACTCATGACGTTACGCAGCAAAACAAGAAAAGATGACTTAAAATCACTAAAATAGCATGAAATATATAGGAAATTTGTATGTCTTGCATGTAAGATTGAAATATATTTTCACTCGTGAACACCAGCAGCAATTATATTTATACCAGTGACTTTTTTTTTCAATTTCCTAAAGGGGAAAATATAGCATGATAAATCACAAAAGGGGAAAATAAAAGTCCAACCACTGAGAATGGAATTTACCCATACATTTTATAAAAATTTCAATTTTAATTCAATTTAGCATGCATGGTACTAGCAGAGGCTATCTAAAGGGACAGCTTTCTGTCTTCTAGCTGATATATTATGGGCTAGGGGAAACAGCCTTTATTCCACTGTAAAATACAGGGAAACAGGAAATGTGGAATGACACATATGCCCCCTTCCTAGCCCTTGACTCACATTATTGGTTATTAGTCCCCTACCGGTTTACCGGAGGGGACTTTAGGTTTACCCTCCGTCCGTCTGTCCGTCCGTCCGTCTGTCTGTCCGTCTGTCCGTCTGTCAGTCCGTCAGTCCGTCCGTCCACAAAACTGGATCCCGCGATAACTTGAAAAGTACTGAAAATATTTTTATGAAACTTGGTATATGGATAGATGGCAGTATGGAGATTATGCACGTCTTTTTCTTTTCTTCCTATGTTGAAAATTCTGGTTGCTATGGCAACAAATAGGCTGAAAATATGGCAAATTTTACACATAAACTGGATCCAGTGATAACACAAAAAGTACTGGAAATATTTTTATGAAACTTGACATATGGGTAGATGGCAGTCTTGAGATTATGCACGTCTTTTTCTTTTCTTCCTATATTGAAAATTCTGGTTGCTATGGCAACAAATAGGCTGAAAATATGGCAAATTTTACACATAAACTGGATCCAGTGATAAAGCAAAAAGTACTGGAAATATTTTTATGAAACTTGACATATGGGTAGATGGCAGTCTTGACATTATGCACTTCTTTTTCTTTTCTTCCTATGTTGAAAATTCCGGTTGATATGGCAACACATAGACTGAAAATATGGCAAATTTTACACATAAACTGAATCCAGTGATATATCAAAAAGTACTGGAAATATTTTTATGAAACTTGACATATGGGTAGATGGCAGTCTTGAGATTATGCATGTCTTATCTGTTTTTCCTATTTTGAAAAAATATGAGTTGCCTTGGCAACAAATAGGCTTAAAACATGGCAAATATAACAATATTTGTGATTAGTCAAAAAGAGCTGAAATTTTTTTATGAAATTGCATCTTTAATTCAAGAGTTATCTCCTGTTTAAGAATTTTGCTTTGAAATGTTATATTTTGGTAACAGGGATGTTTCAAATATTAACTTTAGAGTGTCCTTCAGTCTGTCTGTCTGTCTGTTCATAAAAACTGTTTCCTGTGATCACTTCTAAAGAATTTTTCCAACAAATTTACTTAAAATAGAGAAAAATTGAAACATTAGTGAATGGCCCTTCAGAATGTTGATGGGGTTCTAACCGGTAGGGGACTTATGGATTGCTTGCAATACTATGATAATTGCTTGTTTTATTATAGAAACTTGCCATAAATGGGTACATGGAAGTGTTCAATTATGGAAAAAAGGAAAATAATGAAGACTTTGTGATAAATAATTTTCAAGATAATGAGCTGAAACCATTCTGACATTTAAGGCAACTGTGACATTGACCTTTGACCTAGTGACCCAAAAATCAATAGGGGTCATCTATTATATATGACCAATCACTATGTGAAATATAGATTTTATGATGTATAGTTTTCAAGATAATCAGCAGAAACCATTCTGACATTTAAGGCCCCTATGACCTTGACCTTTGACCCCAAAATCAATAGGGTCATCTACTAGTTATGACCAATCACTATGTTATACAGTCAAACGTGAATTAAGCGAGGGAAACGCCCAAAACGGTCGCTTAATGAAACGGTCTCTTAAGACAGTCAGCATGATATAAAAGTCAAAATTTATAAATGACAGCTTTCTTATGCGGTGGGAATGTTTTTCAACTTCGTTTTTATATACATGTTGAATAATAAGTACGCTCCGATTATCTAAATGGATGCAAATGTAAACAAGAGCCACCGCCGGGCGGGGGCAACGCTCCACTTTTTACTTTTTCTAAACGCAAACATAGAAAGGTTTGAACATATCTTAACGTTTCCTTTTTATAAATTTAGTTGGTCTGTCTTGTCACATTAGTTTTGTTTATCTATTTTGTATATATATATGAATAGAAACACGCAATTCTATAAATAGAAACATTACGCAATTTCTAAAAATAGAAACATTACGCAATTTCTATAAATAGAAACATTACACAATTTCTATAAATAGAAACATTACGCAATATCTAAAATTACAAACATTACGCAATTTCTATAAATAGAAACATTATGCAATTTCTATAAATAGAATGCAATTTCTATAAATAGAAACATTACGCAATTTCTATAAAAAGAATGCAATTTCTATAAATATAAACATTACGCAATTTCTATTAATAGTATGCAATTTCTATCAATAGAATCATTACGCAATTTCTATAAATAAAACATTACGCAGTTTCTATAAATAGAAACATTACACAATTTCAATAAATAGAAACATTACGCAATTTCTATAAATAGAAACATTTTGTTGTTGTTGTTGTTGATGATGATGATGATGATGATGATCATGATAGATATGTATATATATACACACACACCAATAAATATATAATTATGGTCATTTAATGCACAAATCTGAGAAAATTCAGTAATTTAACCTTCAAGGTCAAGGTCATTAAAGAGCCCAAGCAAATTTGGGTTTGATAAACAACAAGGTCTGGTCCTTAAGAATGTTCTGTTATAATATGAAGTTGATTCCTTCAATAATAGCATCAAATCAGTTACTGCCAAAACAATGAAAATTTCAATAATTTGACCTTCAAAGACAATGTCATTAATGAGTGAAGGTCAAGGTCTTTCGGTATATTTTTAACAGTTATCTTTGAAGATTATTATGTTCAAGTTCCAAGACAATCCATTCAAAAATAACAAAGTTACAGCCAATAATAGCCAAAAAAATGAATATTTCAATAATCTGACCTTCAAAGTCAAGGTCATTTATGAGTGAAGGTCAAGGTCTGTCTAGTTATTTTTAAGGGATATCCTTGAAGATAATTATGTTCAAGTTTGAAGACAATCCATTCAAAAATAACAAAGTTACAGCCAATAACAGCATGAACAAGCAAAAATTGGACTTTTAACCTTGAAGGTCAAGGTCATTTATGGATGAATGTCAAGGTTAGTGTGGTCTACTGAAAGGTCTTGTCCCAAGGGTTGTTGTGGTCAAGTATGAAGACAATACACCAAGAAATAACAAGAGCACCGCTAGGCGGAGCATTATATGCCCGAAAGTGTTTTTTTTTTTTTAATAAGGATGAAGCATTTATAAGACATGGGAATTAGCTGTTCATCATATAAAATTTTACAGCTGTAGGTTGATTAATACTTAAGTTATTAATAATGACCTTAACCTTTGACCTTTTGACCCCAAAATCAATAGGGGTCTTTTGCCCAATATGGACAATCATCCTATGAAGTTTGAACATTGTGGGCCAAATGGAACTTACGTTATGCCCCGGAAACTGTTTTTGGTTTTAAGGTAATTGTGACCTTGACCTTTGACCTAGTGACCCCAAAATCAATAGGGGTCTTTTGCCCAATATGGACAATCATCCTATGAAGTTTGAATATTGTGGGCCAAATGGAACTTAAGTTATGCTCCAGAAACTATTTTCAGTTTTAAGGATATAGTGACCTTGACCCTTGACCTTTTGACCCCAAAATCAATAGGGGTCTTCTACCTAATATGGACAATCATCCTATGAAGTTTGAACACTGTGGGCAAAATGGAACTTAAGTTATTCTCCGGAAACTGTTTCCAGTATCAATGTAATAGTGACCTTGACCTTTGACCTTGTGACCCCAAAATCAATAGGGGTCTTCTTCCCAATATGGACAATCATCCTATAAAGTTTGAACACTGTGGGTCTATTGGAACTTAAGTTATGCTCCAGAAACTGTTTTCAGTATCAAGGTAATAGTGACCTTGACCTTTGACCTTGTGACCCCAAAATCAAAAGGGGTCTTTTGCCCAATATGGACAATCATCCTATGAAGTTTGAACATTGTGGGTCGAATGAAACTTAAGTTATGCTCCGGAAACTGTTTTCAGTTTTAAGGTCATAGTGACCTTGACCTTTGGACCCCAAAATCAATAGGGGTCTTTTACCCAATATGGACAATCATCCTATGAAGTTTGAACATTGTGGGTCGAATGAAACTTAAGTTATGCTCCGGAAACTGTTTTCAGTTTTAAGGTCATAGTGACCTTGACCTTTGGACCCCAAAATCAATAGGGGTCTTTTACCCAATATGGACAATCATCCTATGAAGTTTGAACATTGTGGGCCAAATGGAACTTAAGTTATGCTCTGGAAACCAAATTGCTAACGGACGGACAGACGCCAGGGGGTATAACATAATATGCCCTTTTGGGCATATAAAAAAGTTATGATCCAGGTACAAGTTTGCGGCCGGAAACGGCAACCACTACGGCAACGCCGACCCGACTATAACAATACCTCTACTTTTTTTTTCAAAAAAAGTCGAGCTGAAAATTAATAATTTTATGTATTACCTTGGTAGTAGACATAATCATCCGGCCTTACTCTCTTCCAGGCATAAACATTCTGTTGTAGATTTTCCTGATCTTCAGTTGAAAACTTGTTTATACATGTTTTAACCCTTAGCTTGCTGGAACCAGGGATATAGAATCTGACAAAGCTGCATATGTGTGGCGTCTCTTT
>NW_026859127.1:0-8866 GCF_026571515.1 Ruditapes philippinarum | reverse complement strand
GGGTAAAACGTCAACATTTGGTTTTTCAGTGGCACCATTCGCATGGACTCCAATACAAAGTCGTCTCAAGCTGCTTATGAACTTCATAATGATAAGCAGGGAAATTGCGATGCATTAAATGTCATAGACGTCAACAACCTAATGGGTTTCTCAAACCCCATTTCAAATATAAACACATATTTACACGCAAAATTTCTTGGCTAATTGAAAAATTAAAAAAAAATGTGAACATATTCGGCCGTTATAAAGACGTCACATTTGAAGAACAAATTAAATATTTTTACATGATTTACATTATTATGATTAAAAGAAACGCAACACATGTTTTCCAAATTTTCTCCACCTAACTTACGTTTACGAGTGTGTGTGTGTGTGTGTGTGTGCGTGCGTGCGTGCGTGCGCGCGCGCGTGTGTGTGTGTGTGTGTGTGGCCCATTGCTAAAGACAACTGCTTGACAAAATCCCACTAAAGTCCTAGCAAGGGTTGGCGAGAATTTCTTGCACAAACATAGTATCGACTTCCAGGATGCTTTTTGGTTACTTTTTGGTTGCATAAGCCTAACTCATCGATTTAACACTAAATAGTCAATGTACCTTTATTTAGTTAACAAAGCCAATGTCTTTCATATCATAACAGACGGGAGTGGTCGTGATCAGCAATATTTCCGGCTTTAAATGTTTTTATGTCTCACTAATACAATGCTTTGAATAATTACAAGCACCGCGTGCGGAAAACCTTCATGTTCATTTTTATATTAGCTGTTCTAAGCACCACATTTTAACGCTCTTGATTGGGAAATGTAAAATAAATTTACAAACAGCTTATATCAGATAAATTATTAGTTATTTGTCAGAAGTTTTCTGAAAGGAAGACTAAATGAATGGTTATTACTCATTACTTCCAAAACTGCCATCAAACGGTTAAATACCAAACATGGAGATTTTCCTATAACATTCTCTAAAAACCTACAATGAAAGCTTCAGGACAATTTTGAAAATAAGCCGTACTTAAAAATATACCAGCCGTCTTAGACACAAATATATATATATAAAACTTAAGCTTTCACTGAAAGTGATTAATACCCCTACCATCAACGTTTATTCTCAATCTTTAACTAATGAAGTATCAACTTTGTACAAAGCATTATTTCAATTTATTGCAATGTTTACCAGGATCTTCATATACACTTGCTTTATACTAAATTTGAGTGTAATATCTCATTCCTACTAAAGTTATTGCTATTTCAGTAATAGTGACCCATGAACCCAGGGGGGTTCAAATGCCATCTTAACGTGTTTCCACATAAAATTGCTAAATACCAAGTTTGATTACAATATCTCATATTTTAATAATGATATCTTCCGAAAACTATTTTTCTATTTTTAGTAAAGGTGACCTTGATCTTGACCCTAGGGGGTCCAAAACCCCAACCGCGGTATTCATATAAGCTTGTTTTATACCAAGTTTGATAAGAATATCTTATTCCTGGCTATAGTAATTGTTTGGAAACTATTTACCTTTATAGCAACCATGACCTTGACCTTGACCCCATGGGGTCCAAATACAATACCAACCAGGGTTTCATGTAAGCTTTCTATAAACAAATTGTTATAACAATTTCTTGTTATTGTCCAGAAACCATTTTTCTATTTTTAGTAACGTTGACCTTTACCTTGACCCCAGGGGGGTCAAAATGCAATACCAACCGGGGTTTCCATTACGTTGATATATAGTAGCAACATTATGTATTCCGCTTGTAGAGGGAGACTGTGCTAACCGTCTTCAGACAGAACCAGATGAACCAAAGATAAACTGGAGGGTTAATGACGTCATAAAAACGCAATTTCAATCACTTTTGGAGAGGACTGTGAATTAACGCGATTATAAATGTGCAACCTAGAGAAACAGGACATAGAAAAAGACATACGATACATTAACTAGTGCAATCAAAAATGCATCTCAGTGCCTACCTGTTTCAAAATATAAGGCTTATCTTAAAGTCTATTAGAATGGTGAGCTTGAAAATGCACATAAGCACATGACCGATATAAGAAGATTGTGGTGAGAGGAGGGTAGCCCCTAAGTTCAATGATATTAATATACAATGTAAAGCTGTAAAGTGCGCGTTTAGAAGTTTACACAGATACTATTTGCAGCAACATCTTATTGGTATTCTTTAGGAAATTGCCCGTACCGCCGAGATGGACAAAATTGTGTCTAGAAAATAATGAATAACAGCTAAAATTATGTCAGATGGATTATCTACCGGGGCGGGCATCAAGTTCAATAAACGGATCTATCAAAATAACCAAGATTTGACTGAACAATGGGGTTCATACTTAAGAAATCTTCATTATCCATGTGAAAAACCAGTTTATAATGATGAGTGGTATGGTATTGTACATGAACATAATTCAAGCGTTACCAGCTCGTTGGTACAGAAAAAGTGTTACAGTATTACAAGAGACTGTTAATAAATTAATAATGTTCTAAAGGAAAAGCCTATGGTGCTGACAACTTATCCTTTGAACATCTTATGTGTGCTTCATAAATTCTGTCACCGATTATTGGAAACTCTTTTCAAAACATGTTAAGAAAGGCTTTTGTCCAGACAATATCAAAGATGGGATTATTATTATCCTAAAAGGCGAAAAGACGATCAAAATAAGCATCGGGCTATTTCTCTTTTGGTCAACAATATTACAACCTTTTGAAATGGTACTTTAAGAAATATGTTAACCTAAACTATTTAAAGTTTTTCAAATGTGTTCCTTCTTTTTATCAATGATCGCATTAATGAACTTAAAAACAGTTTTTTGTACAACATGAATATTTGTTCTTCTACTTTTGTTGGTGATATGGAATAAGTCTTCTAAAAATGGACCAGATGGAATTTTGTCGATATACAATGAATAATCGAAACGATAGCGCTTTGAATACAACGGAAACAAATGTGGAATCATAATCTTTAATGAACTAAAAATGCAAAATCTCACGTCAGAGGAAACATGGTGCTCAGACAATTGAAGAGGTAGAGGACTATACTATATATTGGTGTCAGTTGTAACGACTTCACGTCAACAAAGAAGTCAATTAAGGATGCACGTGTACGGGATACTTATCTTAACATAATCAACAGTGGACTATGTACAAACGAACTTAACCCGCGTACAATGACAGTAATTAACAAGTCTGTTATCATTCCCAAAGCACTTTTTGGGAGTAAACTGTGGCATACATACATACAAAACGACATAAATAAACTGGAGATTCATCACCGTTTTTGTATAAAACCATACAGTCGCTTAGATCGGATACAAGTATAGATTACTGTCAAGCATATCTGGATCTATTAAAACCATGATCGGCTAACGGAAACTGGGTTTTCTTGGAAAATTGTGTAGGCTAGCATGCCAATATTTAAGCAAAAGGGTACTTATAAATCGACTAACACTTTATCTCAATAACGGCTTTCAAGTGCTTGGTTTTATCTCTGATATTTACAGGTTTACAGACTTTTGCAACTACAGACCTAATTTCAAACTGGAGGAATATGTAAGAAACAGTATGCTTCCGAGTAAACACCAATGAAAAAACTAAATAAACATGACAGTCAAGAAGAAAAGATACGAACGTTTAGTGCAACACAGAACAACAGGTTATAGATACATACCAATGTTTTGTCATCCATGTGAGCTTTGGACAGTATTGCAGAATCATCCCTGTTACGTCCCTGTTGTGATTTGACTGTGTCTGGCGTTAGAAGACGCGTACGCACAAACAACAATGTAAACACTGTTTTAATTTGTACTGACATTGTAGATCATACCTTGAACTTTTGCACAAAGAAGTCCTATTTACGACAGTTATGATTTCCTCATAACTGATATAGAATTAAACTTTTATTTAGACTGGATTAATATACTTAGAAATGTACACTTAGATATGCACCTCAACCTTACTTATGAGGATGTCAGGAAATCTAGGTTTGTCGTTAACATAGCGATTATGTACTGAATACTTTGTATTTAAATGCTGTTCTTTGAATATGCTCCTTTTAACTTTATTGTAAGTTGATACTCCGTTTATTGCTCCTTTGGTTTTCGCGCCAAAGTCTTATTATATTACATTGCTCCTTTTAACTTTCCCGCCATTTAATTCCCGCCACATACATATTCACGTGCTTTTCATGATATCATTGTATAAATAGAGACCGCATGGTCACAGAAGTTAAGTGTGTGTTAAAATGTATTGTAAGAAGGAAAGTGATTGAGATATGAAAAGGATTTTGATGTAAAATACATTTAGTTGTAAAAATTTTTTAGAGACATAAAAACTTGTGGATTGTAAAAGTATAAATAAAAAAGTGAATTAAAAGTAGAAGCGAAAAAGTGTTTCTTTCACTCTTATTGTGTTTACGACAAGGTTGTCACTTCTCAGACGACTCTATTATTTGTTTAAAACAGGCCGTTGACTTAACATGCTGCTGTAGGCCAAAATTAAAACAGTCTGTTTAGAAAAAAATGTATACGTATAATGTAATCTATTTGGGTTTTAATTGATATTTAGATAAAATCAGTCATTAATTTTGCGCATATATGTATTTTTACCTAATAGTATTTTTATGTTTTGGTAAAAAAAAACACACACAAATAGGCATGGCATGGTGTATGTATGTGGGGTTGTTATTTTACTAAACAACATACTGATATTGTTATAATGTTGTACATCACTTCATAAGTACATATACATTATGACAGATCTTTATTAAGTTACATGATAAGACAGACCTGCTTATTATAATGAAATTATAAGTGATTATGTAAATATATACTCTTGCTCAGATAATATGTCTTTATAACACGTTGTCGTTAGAAATTTTTTTAAATGATTCAATCTCGTTAATACTCGTATACTCTTTGTCAACATATAACAAAATTTTCTTTCTCATTCATGTAAAACAAACTTGTTACTATCTCATTATCAAATTTGAAATGCATCTTGAGGCATTAGTCATTAATTATGTTTTTTTTCTTTTTTCTGTTTGATGTCTAAAGCAATGACTTTCAATAGCAGTGGTTTTGTGCCGTTGGTAATATACATCGATCATTTTCTCTTTCGTTTTCGGATAAATGTTAAATAAAAAACAACATACTATGCTTGCAATATTGTAATATTCACTGTGTTATTTTGTATAATAATTTTCTTTCCGTTTTTTCCTCACTATACATTAAATGTTGTAAGCCTAAAATATAAGTGGCAAGAAGTTAGTGTACATGTTGTACAGACTCAATCAAACCGAGTCTGCAATTCTTATGTAAGTTTGTTGTGATAAATGCTTCCGAAGAATCACTTTTGTTTCCAGATTTTTGTATATATTTTATATTCTGTTCTTCATAATTGAAGGTAATAAAAGAATCTACCTATCTTTATTTATTGTCCGGAAACCATGATGTGGACCGACCGACCGACAAGCTGACTCCTATTTACCCCCTAAAAGTCGTTTGTGGGGTATAATTAATCTCGACTTATTATCATAATCATATAATTTACTGTTTTCTTAATAATTTAGCTTGCCATCAGCTTGTTTTTGCAGTAGTTTCAGTAGATGTTTTTCTAGAAGAGTTAGTAGCGTTAGGGTTAGATCCGCCTACAAATATCAAGGAATGTTCTCCACTAACAAAGCAAGTCTTTAAGAAGGCCTGCTTTCCTGGATGAACGCAAGCTTTAGTGGAAGACTGACTTCAGGTATCAAAGTATACTGGTGGTGGAATTTCTATTAAAAAGCAAGTCTTTTAGGGGTCCGATGTCATGCAACATGCAAAACCAAAACGTGAAGCAAATCTAAGAAGTACAACAAGTCATGAAAGTGCAATTAACACAGGAAGCTCCCTAGCACCGGCTTGAGCGGTACTCAATTCTCAACACTTAATAGTGCTGGCATCAGTGATCCCGAAGGACCAGAAAATATAACAACACTGAAGTGAAGTACGGGGCATAGGCCGCAGCAGATAAATATAAAAGCTTGTCAAGCTTACAAAGTGCAGCTAGTCAAGGACTCGCTGCAAGAAATATAAGTGAAGCAAGTCCAAATAATGAAAGAAGTGTTAGAAGCGCAGCAAGTACAAATAATACAGCAAGTAAATTTGCTTTGAAAAAATGCACCATATTGTTTAGATCTAGATGTAAAACAAGAAAATATATATACTAGCTATGATAAAACAATTCAAGAAGTGAGATGAACTCATTCTATTTCTTTTTATTTTGTAGCATAACAGACAAAGATTTGCATCTCTTTTTGTCTTCTAATGATGAACAATAAGTATTTTATTACGAAAAAGGCACTTACCTCTTAACAAGACGAAGTTCACATTCATTAAGACCTTCTAAATAGCCAATCCAATTACGTTCGTATTTGGTCAAGTCATTACATGATAAAGTTCTGTTCACAGGTTTCAGACAATACCACGGCATTGTCTTATTCCAATACGAAAAATTACACAAATCTGAATCTTTATTGTGTCTTTTCAATATGTGTTTGTCCGAATGACATCGAGCAGATTCGGATGTATTAAAGGATTGGTATATGGCATGTATATCCTTGAAATGCTGCAAAGTTAAACTAAAATGTTGCTCAATTAACAACCATAAAATTGATATAGCCATCGTATTTTGACGTATCTGTGCAGAACGTCTTTCAGGTTTCGAACTTCAAACATGTAACGTACAGGTTGATCTTTACAATAAAATAACATATAATGAGAAATCTGGGATTATATATGATCAGTATAGAATAAAAAAGGTAAAATGACTTTTTATCATCAATGCATTTATTTGCATATTCATTTTGTAAAAATATATTACCCAATGATGTCTCCTGCGAATCATGGCTGCTAGAATCTCTTTCGGATATAATAACTCTATTTCAATTTTAGCTAACCCTGCCCATAGTGCGTTGTGCTTAATTGAATACGATCCATTATTATGGTCTAGAACATCTCCATTAGCATAAGCTTTAAAATTATCATTAAAAAGTCTTGTCCTGACGTAGTCTCCTCCCTCTGTTTTCATGTTTCCGTACCCATTAAATATAATCAAATTTAAGTCGATACTATCGCCGACGGCGATTTTGTAGTAATCTGAAAGCGTGATAATAATGAGTAAAGTGTATGACTTTTTTCATGCACCGATATCTGCTTTTTCCTATTAATTTAGAATATTTTCTGCATACTAAAGATAAAGATGATAATAAAGGAAATTAAAAGCAGTTATAAAATTTACAGAAGAAATCACTTTCATCAAATATATTTATTACAGAATAAAGCTGTGCATTTTTCAATGAAGAAACACTATTTCTAAACGTTGAGGCGGTGAGGTGAAATGTTTCAGTGAAATTGATAATATGCAACATGTTAATCAAATCTGGAAAAGATCTGTTAAAAAGATGATAAAAAGATCAATAAATAAAACACAAAGAAGAACAATAGATTATATCCAAATCAGTTTCTAAATTTAAAGTATCACATTTCATCCCATTTATACTTAAATTAACCATTAATGCTGAAAGTGTTTGTCTATGAAAAAAAAAACTAAGAAGGAGTTAAGAAGACTATTCATTAACTTTGTAACTTAAGTATCATTGAAATCAGTGTGTTAAGATATTTTTGGTGTTGTCAACATCGACTGCTTCCTAAGTCATGCTTCAGTGCATAGACTAAACAGTATGCACTGTGTAATGCACTTTCATTACACGGGCTAAACTTTTACAGAACGTGATTTGATAACACGAAAGAGGCATAGGGTGAAGGAGGTTAAAATTACTTTTTGTTCTAAACAAATCTCTACAAGAAACTGAAGTGACCAGTAGTTAACACCAATTGCTATGCAAATGACCGGGTACTATCCGTACATGTTTGTTTCAATTAGCTTTGAGCCACAAATGACAAATAGGCAAATGACTGATAGAAAATCCGTCACCCCAAAGATCTTATCAGCAACAGTTTTACGAGTGCACCTTTTAGTAGGGCTTTAATTTTTCAAATGCAACTTGAGTCAATCTTTCAAAATTATTACAAAATTGTTGTTAATGTCCAACCATAGCATGACATTAATAAACTTTAGGAAGACACTGGAAATGTATAGATATTTATCCTACTAAACATTTGCTAAGCACCTAAGCTAAGCATTCATGGAATGGCACGGAAATATCACATTGAAGGTTCCATGATAACGGCCGTATAAATACATTTGCTGAAGTTTCAAAATTCACCATTTTCATGTTAAGACTTCACAGATAGGTGTGCTTGAGTCTGGAGATGACAAGGTAGGTTTCAGGCTGAGCATGATAGCTACGGAGGTTGGTTAGTTATGTTGTGGGGAGGTATCAGCTGGAATGGACAAACCGACTTGGTTGTGCTAAAGAGAGGCCCAGTGATACATAGACGACATATTAGACAAACTAGGTTAGATTGTATGCTAGAGCAGATGGCGATCATTTCATTATAATGAACGATAACGCTCGCACCCATAGGACAAGGATGGTACATGACTATCTAGAAAGGGAGTTTATTGAGCACATTGACTAGCCATTTCGCTCACCTGACTTACATCCAAAAAAATGCATGTGGAATGAGCTGCAGTTTAGAATTTCAGCTCGTCAGCTGCAACCCAGAACAAAGGAGCTTTGAGCCAATGTTGTCTAAAAGAATTGGGCAGACCATACTCGTTACGAACTGATTCAGAAACCCTAATATGAATATGAGCAAAGCCGCTGCCAACAGTCACCGGGTCACCACTCACACGGGTATTGGGTCTAAAACTGCAAACAGAAAAATCCGAACTTTAACAAATATGGAAAATACGGTCA
>NW_026859126.1:0-8856 GCF_026571515.1 Ruditapes philippinarum | reverse complement strand
ATTTTTTTTGTTATGCCAAACAAATTAAACGCATTCAAAGTTTAAAAGTAGCTTTGGTTTATAGAATTGTCAATGAATGCACTAACACAAATTACGCGGATGAATATAATTTTAATCAATGAAAATGCTCTTTTTAGCGATGTCGATCAGAGCGTATTTCACAAATAAATCTGACTTCGAGTAGTGGAATATATACATGTCGGACTGTTTTGGCGAGAAGATTTTTGCTTAATTATTTACATCAATGTTAAACAACAGGTTTATCGTGAACAAAATACCTCGAAATTAATAAGGATTACAAACCCGAAATGCAATGGAAATTCTAAATTTAGTATTACTTGATTTTATTCAGGCATTGTTCGTATATCTTCTCCGTGGTGCAAGGGTAACGCGCTCGTTTAGTGTGTCTGAGGTTCAAATCCAAGTCAAGGCAATTTTTTTTTTAAGTTTCTCTGTTAAGGAAGTAGCCACGATATGTAAGGATAAAGTGTGGCTGTCATAAAAATGAACATAAATGATTTTTGATGCAACTTTAGTCATGCAAAACTCCGTATGTATCAAACTCAGCCCAGCAAGAAGAATTATAGTACATAAAATAAACTTATACAGGAAAACAATACAGTTATACAGTGCGATTTAGATTGAAAAGATCAGAAAATACCACAGAGCTTGCAGCCTTTTGATTTATCTTGTTTTTTGTATGTATGTTCTGGAGATAAGGTGGGTGGTACTCGTAATACTAAGATTTATGAGATAGTGTATTAAAAGCCTTTGTAAATTGTTTCGGAAATACTGGATATCGTTTTGAAAATTTATAGAGCTACTTTAGTATTTTAAACACATGAACAAAAAATATCACAGTTACAGGAATTAAAATTAATTCCTAAGTATTTCGGTTATAGTGATTATACCGTAATCAAACGTTAAAGGTCTCCTAAGAAATGTTCTTTGGAATAAAATACGAAGTGTAAGCACTAAAACATAAACCACCAGATTATCGGCAGGATAAATTGGTTCACAAAACATGATTTTGCACAGTCATGATCAAATGAACAGACTGTCATTTTCTTCCTGTTACCGAAAGATACGAACAGACTGTCATATTCTTCCTGTTACCGAAAAATACGCACCAGGAAGATTTCAAGTAGTAGACACGTCACTGACAGAATGTTCTTAATATTTGAATAGAAACGAATTTGATAAAGCAAATATATATATAGAGATATAGTTTACTTGTACTACAGATAAGATCAAAGTGCTGAAAGCACTGAAGAAAAAAAATCGGATAAACTAGCAACTTTAAGTAACACATTTTCACTCTAGTTTCACAGGTAAATGAATTCTATATGTCGCGGTTTACGTCTTAGCATCAGCTAACCTTTGCTTTTTGATACTTTTGTTTTTGAAAATAATCTAAACGAGTAAAATAAACCCTCTTTTATGGGCAAATAAAAGTACCATCCCTGATTTCTTTTTCATAAATTTGCTTTATCAAATTCTTTTCTATTCAACTATTAAGAACATTCTGTCAGTGACGTGTCTACTACTTGAAATCTTCCCGGTGCGTATTTTTCGGTAACAGGAAGAATATGACAGTCTGTTCATTTGATCAGGACTGTGAAAAATCATGTTTTGTGAACCAATTTATCCTGCCGATAATCTGGTGGTTTATGTTTTAGTGCTTACACTTAGTATTTAATTCCCAAGAACATTTCTAAGGAGACCTTTAACGTTTGATTACGGTATAATCACTATAACCGAAATACTTAGGAATTAATTTTAATTCCTGTAACTGTGATGTTTTTTACTAATTTAAAAGTAGCTCTATAGATTTTCAAAACGATATCCAGTATTTCCGAAACAATTTACAAAGGCTTTTAATACACTATCTCATAAATCTTAGTATTACGAGTACCAACCCACCTTATCTCCAGAACATACATACAAAAAACAAGATAAATCAAAAGGCTGCAAGCTCTGTGGTATTTTCTGATCTTTTTCAATCTAAATCGCACTGTATAACTGTATTGTTTTTCCTGTATAAGTTTATTTTATGTACTATAATTCTTCTTGCTGGGCTGAGTTTGATACATACGGAATTTTGCATGACTAGAGTTGCATCAAAAAAATCATTTTATGTTCATTTTTATGACAGCCACACTTTATCCTTACATATCG
Source organism: Ruditapes philippinarum (assembly GCF_026571515.1). NCBI lineage: Eukaryota > Metazoa > Mollusca > Bivalvia > Venerida > Veneridae > Ruditapes > Ruditapes philippinarum. Next base: position 6,678 of record NW_026859126.1, on the reverse strand, counting down.
TGGCTATTTCCTTAACAGAGAAACTTAAAAAAAAAATTGCCTTGACTTGGATTTGAACCTCAGACACACTAAAACGAGCGCGTTACCCTTGCACCCACGGAGAAGATATACGAACAATGCCTGAATAAAATCAAGTAATACTAAATTTAGAATTTCCATTGCATTTCGGGTTTGTAATCCTTATTAATTTCGAGGTATTTTGTTCACGATAAACCTGTTGTTTAACATTGATGTAAATAATTAAGCAAAAATCTTCTCGCCAAAACAGTCCGACATGTATATATTCCACTACTCGACAGTCAGATTTATTTGTGAAATACGCTCTGATCGACATCGCTAAAAAGAGCATTTTCATTGATTAAATTTATATTCACCCGCGTAATTTTTGAATGTGCATTCATTGACAATTCTATAACCCGAAGCTACTTTTAAACTTTGAATGCGTTGTAATTTGTTGGATACTTATAACAAAATGAAAATATTTCTTTCTTTTAAATCGCGAGTTTTCAGCTGTTTTAAGAACTACTTGTTGTTAGGTTTGTCGTGAAACCGCTGTGTCAGAGGTTGAATGTTAGCTTTGTATTTCCTGATCTTTGATCAGAAAATACAAAAAGGAATGGTAACATTCAATGAACACAACAACCACACGACCAAGCAACACAGGACCACAGCAAGTTATCAATGAAAATTTTATTTCAGGCTTTCAAGTGGTAAATAAAAAGACAAAACAAAATAAAAAGAAAAACAGAAAGAAAGAAGAGACAAAAATAGAGAAAAGTAAAGATTTTAGTGCTATAAAGCAGGAAAAGCAGGGTTCTTTTCCTAACTTATTTATGCGATGAAATGCACCCGATCAATATTTAGCCATTGCAGTTTTTGAAACCAGTCACTCGTGTTTTTACAAAATAGTCGGGAAATGAACGTGAACTTTGAAGGTTTTTATCAAAATATTTACAAAACTATTATCAATGAGTATGTCATGATGAAACAGGCTATAAGGAGTAAAAACAATAGTTAAGATATGCATCGCCCATTTCCCAAATGTGTATACCGTCTAGGAGTTTGAAGTATTATAAAACATAGTTTAGGTGAGGTTAATATCTTACTGAATTCTTAAAGTTACTTTTACTTACCTGCCCTTCACATTTGTCTTGCAAGTATCATGATTTTGTTTAATTCGTTTTATTTGAAAAAAAGTTAGGGTTTAAAGAACAACAACTATATAATCAGTTTTAAGTTATTTCACTAGCCACGGCAATAAACCTGCTGTGGAAGCTTGACTGTGTCGGGGGCTGCGTCCTATGAACGTTGCCGTCGCCTTGTTGGTCTTAATTCCAGTTTTCCTTTTTTACTCTTATAACGCTCTTAATTTTCCACCGGGAAGCTTCAATATATTTGAAACATTAAAGCACAGATCAATTGACCCATCACTAGTACGGAGGCCTTCCAATAAGAAAGAAATTTATCAGGATATCTGCTAAATCAATAATGATAATAATAATAATTATTAATAGAGCCATATTGTAACTCTTTTCCGACCTTCTTGATAATGTTTATCATGTGCATGAAACAGGTATCAATTACCTATAGTTTTGAATGTCTAGATCAAAACGTAGTAACCTTCTCATCAACAAAGTTTACATCCAATCAAATAAATATGCAAATATGTATGTAAAATGATAAAAAATAAATTTCAGATCTATCTAACAAAGAAGATCGATTTTTTCTTATGGAATTTTAATTATATGCACTAGACATACATAAAAATTATAAACTAACAAAGTTGAAGCCTAAATGTCATATATAATGAGGCCGGATTCATTCTCTTATTAGCCAGTGCTTTCAGTGCTTTGATCCGAGTTTGGAATAACATTCTGTATGTGCGTGTGATCTTACAATACTCAAGGTCATGTTTGTTGTATAAAAGGCATTACGGTGTTTTTTTTTTTCTGAACGGGTGTCAGATAAACCAAAGTGACCTTTGAAATAGGACCTATTACACTGATTGATAAACTAAATTTTCTAGATATCTTGATATTTTAACCATAACAAAGTTAACACATAATATGTATTAATTACACGAAAGCACTCAATTTAACATAGAATATTTGTAAAATTTGTGTATGTCAGTTTCCAACTCCGTACGTTTAGCTAAATTCACCATTGTAACGGAGTAAAAAAACATGATTACAACAATGCTTTAAATATATAGAAATTGCTTTTGAATGAGTTTTGTCACAAGAACATATGTGAACAACAAGAAATTTAACAAACAAACTCATAATTTGCTTTTAAATTATATTCCACTTTCGCACTTTCGTTGCTGCCGATACACAAAAAATTCTTCGTTTCGCTTTTTAGTCATCCCGAGACTCATCGCGTGACCGTTGTTTTTATTCAGATTTGCAAACTGAAAGGCGTTTAAACGCTCTTCCCACGAAATTGGAGAAAATATGTATTTCAAACGATTTGCCAATCCAAAGAACACATATCAATGTATCACTGATTCTGTTTGAATGTACCTAACACGCAGGTAACAAAAAATTATCGGTTCGTGAAATTTTACTTTTTTTGTGACATTCGACCGTACCTCAGTGGAGTACCTTAACGTGTGCTTTCATCTTGCAATTATTTTAATGTTTAATTTACTTGTTGTTTTAGTATCTCTTATAAAATAATAGTCAAGTAGAAAAATATATTTACCGATGTCTGATTAGGGCAACAGTTATAACAATTGCATATACCCCAACTACAGCAACGAATAGCAGCAGAATAATGGTATCATCACATTTCACCTTACCTAATAATGGTTTAACGTGATAAACCATAAGATGAAGTTTTGAACGGTACAACATAGATAACATGGAAATATCTTTTACCGAATTATAGCAAACATAAATTATTTATGTTAATTATGTTATAAATTATATAATAAACTAATGTTACGTTCATAAGAAATTTTAATCAAGTAATAATAGAAAAGAGCGCTCAAAGAGCCTTATTCATCGTAGTTACTTGTGGCTGTTTTAATTTTTGACATTTTATTTGTAACCAATGTTTAACAGATCATATAATTATGAAGTTCCTACGTATACGGAGATGAAATTAGTTAAAAACACATGTATTAAATACTTTCATGAAGAATAACAGAAAAGTATTTAGTTAAGTACCAGTAAATTTACTTCGAACATTTCTTGAACCTTACCATTAATTTAACTTACTAATAAAATTGTTCAATTATTCAGTTTAAATTTATAAGTGTACTTAAATAAATTATCGAGATTATACCTTGCGAAGATGCATCTTCAGATAAAACTGCATCACATATACCAGTTTCTCTATTACATAATTGTTTGAAACAAGATTTGCTGCAAACGTTTTGGCAACTTTCGCCGTAATATCCAGTTATACAACCATATTCGCATTTGCCTAATCTACATACTCTGTCAATGCATGTTTTATTGCATTCTTGATTGCAGAAGGAACCGTAGAACGTATTTTGTTTGCATTGAAGACAATGCCCTGTTTCACTGTCGCAATATGAACAATTCTTTGAACATTGCTCTTCGCATCGACTTCCCCAAGTCCCATTCACACATTGAACAGTTTTTTCACATGCTTTACCATAGTAACTATCTTTACACCCTGGCATGCATATTCCATTTTCCTCGTTACAAATGTTTTGAAGGCAATTATCTGGGCAATGTTTATCGCAAAAAGATCCCCAATAACCTTGATTGCATTCTAAATTACAAACACCGCTCTCTGCATTGCATGAGGTATTTTGACAATTGGTGGAACAGTCCAAGCATTTCCCATCTGAAAAATAGTTTCCGTCTTTACATTTTGTGCAGTTAGTCTCCGATATACACGAGAGGCATTTATCAGGACAGTCCTTTTCGCAGTTCTTTCCCCATTTGCCATTTACACACTCAATACAAGGCCATTGAAAGAACGGTTTACATTGAAAGCAATTTCCTGTAAATTTGTTACATTTGTTGCCAAAACAACCGTTTGAACAGTTACATTTTATCCCAAAGTAACCAGTCTGACACACGCGGCAGGCTCCATCTGAATCGCACGTTAAACATCCTATAGGACAGTCAAGGTTGCACAATTTTCCATATTTATGAGGCTTACAAAGACTGCAACTGTTTCCAACATAATTTTCTTTGCAAACACAAATACCAGTGTTTTGCTCACACACGTTGCCTTTGCATCCCAAAGAACACATTTGACCACATGTTCTTCCAAAAAATCCTTGTTTACATTTGGTACATTCATTCATTACCAAACAAGAAGCACAATTACTTGGGCAAGGGACACACACATTACTGGATACAAAATAACCCTCTGGACATTTTTGGCAAGAAGAACCGTTTAATTTAAATCCATCATTACATGTAATGCAATTATGTTCGGATGTACACGTTTTACATGACGACGTACATTTAGTGCATCTATCAACATTTTTAAAATACGCAGTACTGCATTTTGAACATGTTTTAGACGATAAACATTGTGTACAACCAGTGGAGCATGGGCGACATGTGAATAGGTCTTTATAATATCCAACGTCACATTTTTCACATTTGTTTACTGAGGAACAAGACTGACAATTTTCTGGGCATCTCTTACATGTCCCGCTCTGCATCATGTAGTATCCCATTTCACAATCATAACAATATCCGTACGATTTACATTTGCAACCTTTTGGACAGAACGATTGCACTGTAACCATAAGATAAGTTATATAAATTTTTAAGTACTTTTACAAATACATCAATAATTGTTAATTATTTTGAAATGTTGTATCAAATGTTATGAAGGTGGAAAAAAGATTTACATTAGAGAATATTCGGACACATTGATTGTTTCTACTCTATAAAACATAGTCAAAATAGAAAGAATAGTATTTATGAATAGTATTGATATGAGCCGGTAAAAATATATTTAAAAGTAATTTTGACATTGATGTTCTTTGTACTTAAACACACGTAGTGGATGTCAACTGTTTTTTTTTTTCGGATATAAAATAAATATTCCGTAAAATGCACCTCCTTATAACTAACTTGTTGCAACATTTGATTGAGTAGTTTTTTAATTGACAGAAAACGGTAATTGTTGCTTTAATGACATAAGATGGTTCTTACCAAAATTTCCTGAAATCAGCAGTAAAGCAGTACATATTAGTTGCAACATCTGAAGAAAATAAACGTTACATAAATGTGAATACTACAAACAAAAAGACTAATTCCAGCACAGTAAAGCTAGAAAGGAGCGGATATAACAAAGTCAATAGCAATATTCACCATCTCGCTTGTGTTATAGTTGAAATTAAATGTTTACATGATAAAAATTTTGTAGAGTTTGAACTTGATATTTCAATCAATATTAACTCGTTCTCTTTTCTCTACCATGCGATTATCTTACAAGTACACCTAAACTCTCGAAAGCCTCATGGTATTTTAACGGCTAAACATTCAATTCGCATAGTTGACGACGTGTTGTGTCTTTAAAATATTAAAAAAGTTTAGATGTTTTATTACAAAACAAGTATCATGTAAGTGAAATAACATAACTACTCTATTATCATTTATGAGTTGTTTTTTTTTTATAAAGAAACACCTTTTTTAATGAGTAAATTAGCATGAAATAGTGTTTTTCTGCCCCATTGATCTCAAATCACCTACCACGCAAGGTTATTCCATGAAAGGAAGGTATGCTGAGTTAAACAAGAAACCAGCGTCTGGCTGAATTAATGTAGACTTTCCATAATTAGTAAAATATTAACACAAAGTTAAAACACTTTAGATCGTAAGTGAGCATAGTCCAAAATGTTTTCAAAATGGCTCAAAATCTAGCAACAATATATTATAACAATATACTCCAAATACCTTTTTATTTTCAAAATGCTCATCCCCATTGATCAAATCAGCTTCTTTGTGTCAAGTAATATATGTATGACTTTATCTGTTAAATACATTATTCAATGTACTTGCTTGCCTTCAAGTGTGAGTAAAAGGAAGAAAAATATATCAGAACAATTATAGACAATATATACCGGTAAATAAAGATGATAATGTAAATATAATTTTCATTTGAGACATATATAATTGAGAGAAATAAAGAATCCCTTAAGAATTCACAAAACGACAAAATTGAAAATGTTTGATAGAGCCTGCTGTTCATGGACGGTAATCGAAAGTGCAAGTTACCTTCCACGCCCCTAGCAACGGCGTAAGTAGAATTCAACATTTAATGATGGTCATGATGAAATTTTGAATTTAATAGAATCATCCGCAGATGTGTACATACGGCGGTTATAATGGTACCTTCAATATGGCACCTTCGTTGTCGTTCATGAAAAGCGGCGTATGGTCCCAAAGTAAAAGAATGCGTGCTGCCATAAACTAGAAATAGCAAATAGCTGTCACTCATCGAGGAACCTTACATTTATAAATTGGAGCCATATTTAACGTAAGCAATGAATGTTTTATCTGGAAACAGACAAAATGCTCTCATTATATTACAGGTAAACGCTCGTAGTGAAAGTGAGGGTTACAGTTAGAAAGATTGAGTGCTAAAGATATTAGATGTCTTTTAATCCACAAACAAAGAACATTTGATTTGATATGAGAGCAATTTAAGGACTAATTCTGGCGATAAATAACATCT
>NW_026859125.1:0-71755 GCF_026571515.1 Ruditapes philippinarum | reverse complement strand
TATGAATTGAAAATTCCAACCCTATTAATCTTTCAAGCTATGGGTCTGGAAACAAAAGAAAGTGCAATGGAAAAATTTAACAAAAGGGCAATAACTCTGTAATTACTTTAGATAGAGTTATGGTTCTTGTGCACTGTGCTTCCCCTTATTGTGCTTGACAAGTGGTATGAAAGTTGTTTTGAATTCCAACCCAGTTGTTTTCAAGTTATGCCTCCGGACAAAGGAAAAAGTAACAAAGGGCGCAATAACTCTGTAATTAGTCAAGATGGAGGCTATGGTTCTTGTGCACTGCACCTTTTCCTCTCAATGTGCTCGACCATTATATTATGAAGTTATATTGAATTCCAACTATTAGTCTTTCAGTTATGCTCCGGACAAGAAAATGCAACGGACCGCGCTGGACCGACCGTCCGACCGACCGACGGACCTACCGACCTCCGGGTGACTCCTATATACCCCCCAAACTACGTTTCGGGTATAAAAATAGGATTCTTTACATAAACAGCAGTTGAGTCCAAGTTGTATTGTATAACATCTATATATATGTGAATGGTGATCAGTCTATTATAAACAATCTGATGATACATATCTGATCACTACATGAAGAACTGAATTTAAAAACATATATGAGCCGCGTTACGACAAAACCAACATAATGGCCTGTTTGCGCGGACCAGCATGGATCCAGACTAGCCTGCGGCATCCGCACAGTTCTGATCAGGATCCATGCTGTTCGCTTACAAACTCTATAACAAGTTGAAGAAACTGATAGCGAACATCATGGATGATCAGACTGCGCGGATGCGCAGGCTGCGTCTGGATCCATGCTTGGTCGCAAACCCATTATGTTGGGTTTTGTCATGACGCGGGCTCATATAAACATTACATGATATAATTTGTTAGTTTGACCTTTGGCCATTACAACCTTTACATTTTAATAAGGTAAATTATATATCAATGTAGTGATACTGTGTAGTATACCATCATTTTTAAATCATAACAACAACTTGTTTAATGATTCTATTATTTTTGTAAATGAATCCTGTAATTATATGGATGTTTATAAGACTAAATAGATAGGGACTCTAATTGTTCAGAAAGCTATCCAGCTAGCTTACCAAATGTCAGTGGTTCTTGGTTGCCGCCATCTAGCTGAAATAATGCATGGAGGAAGCACCTGATATCTTCTACTATCAGTAAAAAGTGGAAAGTACCTACATGACCACTACTGTGTTCGTGCATCGTAAACCAAAAAATAGAGAGAGAAAAAAAAATCCCCAAAGAAAGCCCAATTACGGCAAATAGAAAATGTTGCAGGCTTGGTTTAATTGAGCATGCTCATGGACGGTGCTGTCAAGTGAAAAATACCGTCCACGCCCCCTAGCACTGGCTTAAGCGGAATTCAACATTTAACATGAACTGGTACGATACGAAAACATTCGCAAATGTGTTCATATGGCGGTTATCATGGAACATATCATGCATACATATTATTATCCCACAAAAAAACCGAATCTTTGATGGTGATTCATTGTAAAACATTGAAAGAGGACATTAAAATGTATAATTGATACCTTTTCATGTAAAAATAAAAAGATGAAATTAAAGAGACTCCAAACATCAAATCTTCAAACATACAATCAAGCAAACCACTGTAATTGGCTTTGCTTGTCCAGGTATAAACTGGCTACAATTAGGATATCATTTATCAAATTAACTCTGAAAGTGTTATTCAGCCTTCTAACTGCTGCATTTGAGAAACAGATTTTCTTTGTCCTGAATTTTCAATAATTTCAAAGATTTAAAAATTAGCTGTATTACTACCCCCACCCCCCACACACACACCACCTTTAATCACAATATATGCAAATTGATTCTAGACTGCTACTGTACTAAAAATATAGCTGCTAGCATCATCTTAGTTAAAATCATCTTAGTTAAAGAAGTAAGTTAAGACTTATTATGATGACAGGTCTTAAAAATCATGATAACCATTAAAATTTAGTCCCTAATCATTATGACATATATCTCCAATTTCAAAGTTGGTCGAACTCCTTCCTTAACTTTGTTTTCAGATCACGTTCTTTTGTAAGAAAAGTTTTCTTTTGTCAAAAACACTAAAAGTGTAACTGTAAAATGATCAAATGTGCAACTTTTCATCTTTCATAAAGATATCTGTTACATGACAAATTTGACCTTAATAATTCAGAACATGAAATGTTTCGATTAAATCATATCATCACATTAGTGCAGTAATAAGTTAACTCCTATTAAAATTATACAAGGAGTTAACCTGTTACTGCACTAAGGTGGCGATATATCTACCCCCAATAAAAACACAATCTATGCTAGTATCTATATAACACAATGTATTTAAAGTTTCAAATCTAAGGAAAGCAAAATACTAACAGTAAGGATAAATTTTCTTCCCTATGAAAGATATGTTTCTGAGATTAATATTAAATAATAAAACAGATACATTTTGCCAATATAAATCCATCCATATAAATTTAAGTGTGAATGAGGTACATCTGATATTTTGTTAGGATTTTTATTTCGCTGTAAACCAGATGAAAATCCATAATACAAAACAATTATTGTACGATGATAAGGTAAATATCCAAGTTTATCACATACCTATGACACTTTTGTGACTCTGTAAATATGGTACTGCACTGCCGTGCATATATTTCTGTGTGATGTCATTTGCGTTATACAAACATGGAGTTTGTTTGTTTGTTTTTGTTTGTTTGTTTCATTTTACGCCTTTTTCCAACAGTATTTCAGTCATAGGCGGGTAGTTTCCTAACCATCGTTCCTGGAGAGTTACACCGGTACTAGACTACCTTCCTCCGCACTAAACTACCAAAGCATCTCCCGGGGATCGAACCCACGCCAGAGAGGTAACTGGATAGAAGTCAAATTCAAACTCTAACCCCTAGACCACTGAAGCGGTTCAAACATAGAGTAAAGACGTGAATAAATTGAAGCCGTGTCATGACAAACCCCACCAAACATAATGGGTTTGCGACCCACAGCATGGTCCAGACCAGCCTGCGCATCCGCGCAGTCTGATCAAGATCCATGCTGTACGCTTACAAACTCTATAACAAGTAGAGAAACTGATAGCGAACAGCATAGATCCTGATCAGACTGCGCGTAAGCGCAGGCTGGTCTGGATCCATGCTGGTCGCAAACCCATTATGTTGGTTTTGTCGTGACACGGCTCAAATGTTACTACAGGCGCGTTAATGAACTTTTTACTTTAAACTATCTTTATTTTTGGTATGTGATAAAAAGAAATATTAAATTTGTGAAAGTTTATTACTGAAGTTATTGAACTTGTTGAATAAAATAATATTATATAATTTAATCAACTCTTTCAAGAAATTCAGTATTGAACATACACTCATATACTCATACTCATCCAGGCTGAAAGCCAATGGATTTATCACATAAGCAAGGTCCACATACTTGGATATTTGCCAAAATTTTCATACAATAACTGTTTTATTATTATGAACGAATTAAAATTGATCATTTAGCTATTTTATCAAAGTTGTCTAATTCATTTCATTATTCATACAAGCAAGTCCTAAATAAGTGAATGATAAGCGCAGAAGTTGTCTTTTCTCTTTAAGTTATTTTCATCATTTGATTCCATTTAATATCAGGTAAATAATCAAAATGCCTTTTGAATTTATCCTTGTAAATCTAACAGAAAGAACCCCGTCTGAATCTGTAATCTACACATGATGTTTGTTTTACTCAACATTATTTTTGATTGGTCGTAGAGTCATTATTAACAATGACACAGGGGAGGAAGTGTTACACGAAGGATGGAGTTCTTATGATAACTTGTTTGGAGTTCTTATGATAACTGTCACGGAGTTCCTGGAAAACGTTACGGATTTCTGTGGAAAACTTTTCTATATACGTGGAGAACTCGCGTAAAAACTGTTATTTTTAAACTTTAAATGGGGAAGTTTTAAGGTTGCTAAATTTTAAACTTTGATAATTAGCTTTGCCCTACATATTGTATTATGTTTCAGAAAAAATCTTTTAGTCCAATATTTTCGTCGCCGTTTTTAAAAAAATCTGGTAGTTTTTGAGAAAAAAATTCCAAATTACTTGCTAATTTTCGTACATATTGACCTTTTCATTTGTGATCTTCTTCGTTTGCTATACATAATCACCTAATTAATAGTGGAGAGTTTGCAAACATAAAGCCCGGGCTAAATAAATGTATACCCGATTTTTTTCAAATGTTACCCGGAGTTTCTTATGATAACTCAAAATATGTCCTGGAGTTCGTATGATAACCTTTGTTACTGCCCAGTGTGTTTTTTTGTTGCTTAATTACGGGGGCACGTTTCAGCGTATTTTAATTAGTTCAATTAGTGTGTAAATCAATTATGAAGGCATAGTACGCTTATCATTTGCAAAAAAAATTGGTTATATAACGTAGGTTTTATCGTGTTTTAGTTTCTAATTAAATTTTTGCGAAATCATATTGACATTATAAAACCAAACGAATTGCACTAAATGTTTCTGTGTATACTGTTCGTCAACAAAAGTTTTTATGTCATAAAGTTTCCCGCAAATGCAACATTGAGGCCATGGTGGCAAAATTAAAACACGATCCTTATTATATTGGATAAGACATGAAAAACTGCTATGGTGTGTACAGTCTACATAGGATAAACAGGGCTAAGCTATCTTCAGAAAACGACCGCCTCCGTTGTCGAGGGGGTTTACGTCGATGACTTCTAATCCAGTTACCTCTTTGGCGTGGGTTCGATCCCCGGGAGATGCTTTTGGTAGTGTGGCACGGAGGAAAGGTAGTCTAGTACTGGGTGTTAAACTCTCTAGAACGATGGTTAGGAAACTACCCGCCGATATGACTGAAATACTGTTGGGGCAAAAGGCGTAAAATGAAACAAACAAACAAAAAAATCTTCAGGAAAAACCTGAATCAGCGGTCCACCTGTATTCAGCAGTAATATGGCTTAAACCGCAAAGGAAAAATACTTTTTTAAAAACTTACATTTTTTTCCTCAGTTACATGTTTTAAGCAACCACCTTTCTAAAGCAGACAAATAAAGTAGATTGGCTTCCCTCAAAAGAAGCGGCTAAGTAAATTGTATCATTTATATACCATGTTATCGTATATAACCGGGATACCCTTCACACCCATGCACCCGAAATGTATGATCTTTTTTATGCATAAAAAATCAACCGATTACTACCGATCTCTTCGACAGATTTGCAACGTGCCCTACGGGGTTCGAGCGAAAGAAGTTCGACAATTATTTGTGTAATCAAATTACAGCAAAAGTTGTTGCAAAATTTCCACAACTAGGACTCCAACTTTGATAAAGAAAAAATGTATGCAGTAATTTTCCGAAATATGGAGATTGCTGTACGTCACGTGATGCTACATTAGATTTAATAGAGAAAAGAACAAGGTCGATAAACGGCATGAACCTTACGGTGACTCACATATATTATTAGATAAACGGCAATGAACCTTACCCGGCGACTCACATATATTATTAAAGACTTACTTTCCATTGTCATATCGTTGTCATAGAACTTATACGTTTCTATGACAAAAATTGATACCTTTTAGAAATTGAAATACCCCGTCTTGAATACATAAAGACGACACTCACCTCATACTACCTTCTATTTTGCTGAAAATCATTTACATGCATACCGATAGCATAGTTACTTAATTTCTCTAAAACTGCAAGGAATAATGTATATAATTGAGCCGCGTCACGACAAAACCAACATATTGCGTTTGCGACCAGCATGGATCCAGACAAGCCTGCGCATCCGCGCAGTCTGATCAGGATCCACGCTGTTCGCTATCAGTTTCTCTACTTGTAATAGGGTTGGTAAGCGAACAGCATGGATCCTGATCAGACTGCGCGGATGCGCAGGCTGGTCTGGATCCATGCTGGTCGAAAACCCATTATGTTGGTTTTGTCATGACGCGGCTCATATGAAGAAATCATGCTTGAGTATTAAATTCAAAGCGCATTTCTATCCTGTAAGTAAATGCTCTACATCAAGTATGTTTACAGTCATTCCAATAAAATAAAAAAAAAACACACACACAAAAAGACCAAAACAAACACAAAAAACACAAGAAACGGAGGTAAGAAAAATACGATCAAAACCAACGTTATATAACCAAATTGTTGTGCAAATGATAAGCGTACTATGCTTCATAATGATTTACACACTTTATTGACTAATAAAATACGCTTATACGTGCCGTGATTAAGCACAAAAACACACACTGGCAGTAACAAAAAGTTATCATAAAAGAACTCCAGGACATATTTTGAGTTATCGCAAGAACTCCGTAACATTTGAAAAATCGGGTATAAATTTATTAGCCTGGGCTTTATGTTTGCAACTCTCCATAATAATTAGGTAATTAAGTATAGCAACGAAAGAAGATCACAAATGAAAAGGTCAATATGTACGAATTAGCAAGTAATTTGGAAATTTTTCTCAAAACTACCAGATTTTTTTTAAAAACGGCGACGAAATATGGACTAAAAGATTTTTTTCTGAAACATAATACAATATGTAGGGCAAGCTTAATTATCAAAGTTTAATTTAGCACCTCAAACTCCCCATTTAAAGTTAAAAATAACCGTTTTTTACGCGAGTTCTCCACGTATATAGAAAAGTTTTCCACAGAAATCCGTAACGTTTTCCAGGAACTCCGTGACAGTTATCATAAGAACTCCAAACAAGTTATCATAAGAACTCCATGATCCTTCGTGTAACACTTCCTCCCCCGTGAACGATTACTTTCTAATAACAGACGTATAATTAAGCGCCAATATTTTTGACGTCATGACGTTGTTTCTTTTGAACAATATCGTCAGGGTAATATCCCTTTCTAGTGACCCTCAATCGTAAGATGGGAAAATAGGTAGTCATATCATAATAAATGCTAACATATTGGAGATTATATGCGATCAAGTCTTTTTTCATATATCTATGTATTATGTATATAAAATATAGAAACTAGATTCCCTAAAGAATGCCTAAAATCGCACAACTGAAAATGTTGCAGATACTTATTGATTGAATCTGTTCTAATCAATAAAACTTTCAGGCAAGACTGGGCTTAGAGGAGCTTCACTGATGTCCAAAAGCCTAAAATCATAATATTTAGAATAATTACATAAATGTAGATCAACTTGGGCACTTACAGTAAAATGGGGAAACACGCAAAAGGACAAATACAAAGAATTAAATTGAAAATCCCTTTTTGGCGTTAGCCCGATATGATTTAATATTGATGTTTCATATTTGGATCATTTTCAACAATTAAAATGATTAGTCTGGAAAAATTAAGTGTGTGTAGAAATTGTGTGAAATTTTGCATCAGGCCCTTCGTCAAAGGTTATGTAAATCTTAAAAAATATTTCAAGTCCCATTATGTCCACACAAAAAAAACTCAGTTAAATCCCTTTAAATCATTAATTTTTATATTAAACTACCTATCCTTTTTTAAATTTTCATATTTAACAATTGTTGATAATTCCTTTCTCTAAACCAGATTACATGAACACTACAACAACTTGGGTTAAAACAAATATTCTCTACATTTTCTTTAGGTAAGTCAAACCACTTTAAGCAAATGTACACTGATAAACAGGAAGGAAGTAATTCCTCTTTACAACCAGGATAAATAATAATCGTGAATATACCAAAAAAAACAGTAAACTTATGTATATTTAATGTTTTTGTTTTGTACTACTGCAGAATCTAAAAAACAATTAATTTACTTACAAATCCATTGATGTTATAATTATTATTTATGTGAAGTACTGTTAATTTACTTAATAGGCATAAAATTTCGTGGTTTTGTCCCAAAGGAAGATTTTTATGGGTTCTAGAATTTGTTGTCTTTGTTGCAGACAAAATAAAATTTCTTTTGATCTTAATTTCGTGGATTCACCTATCCACAAAAAGCACAAAAATTTGTACCAACACAAATAATAATGATGTTGCAGTACATGAAAACAAGCTATAGGATTTAAATTCATTTCAACAGCCCTTACCTGTCTGGCTGGAACTTTGACATTTGGGGCAGCTGTCCCTGCCAAGAGTTGAGCTTGGGAGCCTAACTGACCTGGGCTCAAGTCTTCTACATTAATACTCTCTGAACTGGAACCTAATGATGGAGTTAACCCCCAAAAAGTTGGCCCGCTTGCAGGCACTGCTGCCATGTCTCGTAACTTTGGCTGAAATAAATACATTCAATCATCACATACATGGCAACTATTATATGCAAAAGTGTCACGACAATTAAAACGTAAAACTGAATTAAGGCATTATTACAGTAAGGCATTGTAGAAGTATTTCTAGACATCCAAGAAAAAAATTATGTATTTCCAGACAATCTACAAGAAAAAATCAAACAGTTCATGATTCAGCATTGCAGTATACAGACTGGTTTGCAAACTATCTTTTGCAGCAGAGGTTTTTGTTTTGTTTTTGTTTTTATTTTTTTTTTCTAAATACTGATAAGGTAGCTTAAAATGTGATTCTCTTTAACAGACCCTGATACTAATCGGCTCGTTGTCATGAAGAAGTGGGTCAGGACCTGGAAACCCAATCGATTTGTCTTCGAGACACTGTTTCAACTCAGATTCGTTAAAAAATTGAGCATCAGACATAGAACCAAGACCTCCGCAGTCGATCCATAGAAATATGTAATCCGCATCTGCCAGTGCTAGTAGCACTACGGAAAAGAGGTGCTTGTAATTGTGGTAAAGCGAGTCACTGTTTGGGGGACATCTTATGGCCACGTGTTTGCACCGTATGCATGTTGAACATTTCATGTTCTTGAACTGATCTGCTATGAGAGACCATTCATTAAGAGTTGTTGGACACTTTATCACTACATCTTTAAAGTTCTTACAAATGGCCTGGCAAACCTCAGTTATGAGACACACTATCGTATTCTTAGCAACTCTGAAGTTAAACATGAGACTAGGGTACTTATCTCCAGAAGCAAGATGTCTGATAGTAATGGCGAGCTTGATGCCTGGTTCTAGCGCTTTTCTCCATCATGTATCTTTCTTCTGAATCCTAGGGCCAACTCTCTCGAGCAGTTCATCGAACATCGCTGGTTCCATCGAAGGAAGTGGTGTCTTCCATTAGGAGATCTCTCACTAGTGTATCATATTGTCCAAACTGGAGCCTCCTATCTGCAGATAGTAGCCATGGTCGTACCCAGTATCTTTTTGGCCTCCTTCTGCGCCTCCGCCTGTTAACAATCTGTGCAATTTTAATTTCAACCAATATTTGTTATTGCTGAAGTAAAGCCAGATGAATCAGATCAGCGTTAATACGTCCGTTCATGTTTGAAGTTTGGAAGTAAATATAAAATAATTTTTGAGACCCAAGATATATATATATATATCATCGCCAAAATCGTACCAGAAGCTTACTACAAGTGTGGTATGATCGGCAACCTCGTAGCGAAATCGTCGTACAGTCTTCTTGGTCTATGTAGCGTCGTCGTGCGAGCTTGAATGTCGTAGCGGCAGCGTAGTATAAACGCAGTAAACGCGGCCGCTGGTCGGCATCGGTCAGCGTAACATCGTAGTAGAAGCGTGTCAGCAGCGCGTTGGACGTGAAAACATCGTAGTACAGCCGTAATGAAGACCAAAATTTGCCAAATTGCTCAATTTCGACACCGATCGGCCACAATCGGCCCCGATCCAATACTTTTTCAGATTGTTGAATGATCGTCCTAAAGTCACAGCTCTGTATGAACGGGTGTAAGGACATTCTGCGTCACGTTCATTATATTGTCAAGGGTTGGTTTTTTCATTGAATATTTCGCTCACTTTTTATCTTTTTTCAATTTCATTCGTTTCTAATACAAAATTGTGCACTTTATCTCATCTTTTTTGATTTGTTTTAGATACAGCAATTAAATTAAACTAAAAATCAACATAAACTAGAGCATGCAAAGCATATATCATCTTCAGTAACTCTGTACACACTCAGTAATAAGGTAAATTAAAGACAAACAAGTATAAACTTGATTTATATATTAAAAATTTGCAATGTTGACATATCTATCGTAAATCATGTTTATTCCAGCATTGGTAGTGTGCATTACTGTCCTTATTGTCCTTTTCCTTTTCAATATTAATTTACTAGGGCGCAACTTAAAATTAAATACAACAATGTTTAAAGGTCACACAAAAGTTGTGCCTTTCATTGGCATAGTTAATATGCTTTTAGGGCAAACGCATTCTTTTACTTGAGGGTCATAAGCCCCTTTTCATGGAATGGTTCTGACGTGTCACATTGAAGGTTTCATGCTAACTGCCGTATGAACACAGCTTCAGATATCTAAAAAATCAAAAAAATTATCATGGTAAATGTTGAATACTGCTGTTGATATTTTACATCGGTATAGTGTGTTAGTTTATCTGTTTTGTGCCATTTAATACATGTACAACATTAAACAAATAACCGCTTCATAAATTGTCCTTATCTTAGCATTTGAGATTGATTCAAAGTACACCAGATATACCCTTTAAGATTTTATTGTAAAAGTATTTAATAGAATACTTACTTGAAGGAGAACGTTCACAGAAATAATATTTTAGACTAGTACAGTAGTAGTCATTCCATTTCTTAGAATCTGACATTTCAACATAATCTTCCATTGCCATTATTTGGTTCCATTTATATTTCAATTTGTATAACTGACTGGTTGGTGCGATCCGTCCTATTTGAATGTATCTTCAGTTTCAAGATCGTTTAATCCGATCCAATCTGTGCAACCATTTCCTGAAAAAGTGTTTATAAGGAAATAATACTTGTTGTTATACATTTATAGCAATTGCAACTAATAAGACATTTCTGTTACAGCAGTGACAAAATTTTTTGAACGCCGCCTTTCTTTGTTGATCTTGTTTATCATATTTTATACTAAGGCATACATGGTACTTCACAATTTCAACTGATTGAATTCATTAATAGAAGAAGATATTAAATATAAGACCAAGTATACGGTCACAGTTATTCTCCCCTAAATTTATATTGTTAAGTTTTATTTCAATGCTTATAAATAATTGAATGGTTAAATAAGACTGCCGAAGAAAGATTATGGGGATAAGACATAATGAATGTGGATTTTATAAAACATCATTGCACAAAACAGTATTAAGAATAGATTAGTGTTTGTTGTTTGGTTGTCAGCTTTAATGAAATAACTTATTGGTTTGGATATTTACATAGTGCGGGTATGGAACCTTGATTTAACGAGACAACATTCAATGGAATTTTTGTGCAGGTTAAATGTACCAAAGAATTTTAAATGGAACAATAAAATCAACCACTTAATGATTATCAATGTCTTCTATATTTTTTTCTGTATTTTATATAAGTCATCAACAACGCCAACTTACATTCACTAACTTTTTAATTAAACAGACAACATTATCTTTAACATATGCACCTTTCTTATAAATTGATCACGTTTCGTGCCTTTCAACCTTTTTTCGCTTACTTCTTTCTGCTGACTTACTACTTGAAGCTGACTAAATTCTTTCTGCCGACTAACTTTTTCCTTCTGTCTGACTACTTTCTGCTGCCTAACTACTTTCTTCTGTCTGACTACTTTCTTCTGTCTGGCTACTTTCTGCTGTCTGACTTCTTTCTGCTGCCTGACTCTTTTATTCTGCTTGCCTATTTCCTGCTGACTTACTACATTATTCTGCCTTAATATAACCTGCTGATTAACTATTTTATTCTGCCTTACTACTGACTTACAACTTTCGTCTGTTTGAGAACTTACCACTTCTTTCTGCTGACTTTCTACATTCTGCTGTCTTACAACCTCTTTAGACTCATAGCTTATCTTTTGACTTACAGCTTTCTAATTCCTTCTGACTTACCTACTGTCTACTGACTATGATGTTCAGACATACAGCTGAAACGTCCAGCTTAAATGTTTGCTTCAACTTTCTGATGACTTACTACTTACCTCTGACTCACGATTTGTACACCATTTACAACTCCCTATTTACATACTTTCTACATTTTGACAAAACACATTCTTTCTGAGTTGAGTCACCACATTGTACCGACTAACAGCTTTCTATTGACCGGCAACTTTCATCTTACTGTCTAGCCTACAACTTTCTTCTGATTACTCTTTGCTCACAAATGTTACTTTCTGAAGCTACAATTTTCTTCTGGCTAACTTATTTCTACTCATCTGATTAACAACTCCCTGCTGACTAACTTTATTCTGCCCCCACTCTTGGTGTTGACAGAAGCTTGCACTTTTCAGTACCATGCATGAACGTCAAATCGAGCCTGCAAAAATTTGAACTTCGCATTTTTGGACAGTCTTTGGCGATTTTATTTCTCTTTTTTTTTTTTACTTTTATACTTCAAATTAATGTACTAAAACAAAATTTAGTGTAATTGATAAATAAGGTAAAAAAATCTTTACCACTTATAAATTATCAAACAAATGTTTTTAAAAGTCTGCAAATGTTGCTTAATTTTGAATTACAAGCAGGTATATATAATAATAAATGTAATAGAGTAACATCTTTTTATTTCCCTAAAAAGCATTATTTTGTTTGCAAAAAATTGTTTCGTTTTCCTTTAAGGTATGTTCTTGGTCATTACGATCTAAATGCTCTTTAGCATTTTGCTATAAATGTCATTATAAATAAGAGCAATTCTTCTAAATGCTCCTAAAGTTTGCCATAACTTTCGCTATAATTAGAAGTATTCTTGTTCATTCACGAATTAAATGCTCATAAGAATTTTGCCATAAATTTCGCTATAAATATAAAGTATTTTTGTTCATTCACAATTTAAATGCTCTAAAGAATTTTGCCATACATTTTGCTATAAATAAACGTACTTTTATTCATTCACGATATAAATGCTCTTAAGAATTTTGCTATAAATTTCTTTATAAATAGAGGTATTCTTGTTCATTTACGATTAAAATGTTTTAAAAAAATTTGGCATAAATTTCGCTAAAGATAGAGGTGTTTTTGCTCATTCATTTACATATTTATTTACGATCTAAATGCTCTTTAGAAAGAAGCCATAAATGTTCGCTTATATCTTATTTATCATATCATATCATATTATATTATTATACTGCCTGTCTGAAGACTGACAAAGAGTGGATTTGGGGGCAACTTATCTTGTAGACACATTTCTAGCTTTTAAGATACTTTCATAACAATTATATTTTTAGGGTTTAAACCCCCTTTTACTAAAAAATTTTTTTCTGTAACTTGAATAAATGCGTATTTTAAAAATACAACTTGTATAAGAAATTGAAGGGTATGAATATATTCAAATTTTTGTTTTTAAAAATACAGGTTTTAAATTTTTTTGGAGGTAAAAAATAATTTTTTTTAAATGATTTTGCGGTAAAGTCGAGTAAATATGAAAAAACCTTTTAAAAAACAAGTTTGAAAAATTTTTTCATCCCAAAAGAAAAAAACCCCTTTTATTTTTTAGAAAAAATCATGTTTTTTTATGTTTTTTTTTAAAATTTTTTACTTTTTTTTCTTTTTTGACATTACAATTTGAAAGATTTTTCCCATTAATTATGTGTAATCGCTGAATTTAGAAGAAAACAATCTGGCAAGACATCGGTGAAACGCTATGCATTAAAAAAGAAATTCTTACAGTGAAAGTACATAAAATGAAAATACGCATTTTCATCAATTTATCTCAACATTTCATTAATAACATTTAAATAATGGCTTCAGAGCATGTTAAATGCTTATCACCTGATGAGAGACGCGCCGAATGTAAAGTTATAAAAGTAGCAAATAGTATTTGATTTCCATAGAAAATACTAAATCACTATAAATGATAGTTATTTGGGTTTAAAAATTTTGATAGAGATTATTGGGAAAAACAAATTAATGATAGTCTAATTTTGCCGTAAAAAATTACGATAGACTATTGCATAAAATAAATGGGTTATCTATGTTGGTTTAAAAATATGATGTGCGTAGTCTATTGGTGCTTAAAATATATGATAGACTTACTATGTGAAAAATACCTATGATAGTTGTTATTACGGTAAACAAATATATGGATAGTACTATTGGAAACATATTTTGATAGTCTATATGGTAAAAATATCATGATAGTTGATATTGGTAAAACACTATATGATAGACTATTGGAAAACATATTATGATAGTTATATGGTAAAACATATGGAAGACTATTTTAAAACATATATGATAGATGTATTGCGTTTAAAATATATTGGTAGACTATATGGTATAAATATATGATAGACTATTGGAAAAATATATATGATAGTGTATTGGTAAAATATATGATAGACTAATATGGAAACATATTTGATAGTCTATTGATAAAATATATGATAGACTATTGGAAACATATTTGATAGTGTATCGGTAAAATTAGATATGATAGACTATTGGAAACATATATGATAGTGTATTGGGAAAAATTTATATGGTAGACTATTGGAAAAAATATATGATAGTGTATTGGTAAAATATATGATAGACTATTGGAACATATTATGACTGTATGTCTATTTGTGTAAAAAATTTATGGTACAATTAGACTTTTTTAAAATATATGATAGACTTTGGTTAAAATATATTGGTAGAATTTTAGAAAAGCATATAACAGTATATTTGAAAAAGTATGATAATATATATTGGTAAAAATATCATGATAAATCTATTGGAAAATATATGAAAGTCTATTTTGAAAAATATATGATTGACTCTTATGAAAAAAATTTTATGATAAACTATTCTGTGAAATATATGATAGACTATTGGAAATATTTATGATAGGCATTTGTAAAATAATATGATAGACTATTGGAAAAATACTAATGATTAGGAAACTATTTGTTTAAAATATATGATTTAGAGTTATTAGAAAATTATATTATAGACTATTTTTTAAAATTAACATGATAGTCTGTTGGGTAAAAATACTATGATTATATCTATTGGTACAATTAATTTGATGGACTATGGTAAAAATATTATTATTGTCTATTGGAAAATAATATGATAACTATTAGAAATAAATATATGATAATCTATTGTATAATATATGATAGACTATTGGAAAAATATATGATAGTGTATTGTAAAATATATGATAGACTATTGGTAAAACATTTATGATAGACTATTTTGCAAAAATAATAATAGTCTATTGGTAAAATATATAATAGTCAATTTGTAAAATATATGATATACTTTTGGACAAATATATGATAGTCTATTGGTAAAATGATAAACTTATTGTAAAATATATGATAGATAGGCTATTTGGAAAAAATATATATGATAATCCTATGGTAAAATTATATACTATTTTGGTAAAATATATGATAGGACTATTGGAAAAAAATATATGATAGTCTAAAGGAAAAATTATGATAGACTATTTGTAAAATAAATTGATAGTCTATTTGGTAAAAATATATTGGTATTCTATTGGCAAATATATGTAGTCTATTGGTAAAATATATGATAGTAGTACTATTGGAATAAAAATATTATGATAGTGTATTGGTAAAATATAAAATAGACCAATCGAAAACATATTTGTTAGTGATTGGATAAAATATATGATAGGACTATTGGAAACATATATGATAGTGTATTGGTAAAATATATGGTAGACTATACTGGTAAAATTATATGATAGAATGTATTGGAAATAATATATGTAGACTATTGGTAAAATATATGATAGACTATAGGAAAAATATATATCGATAGTGTATTGGTAAAACGATATGGTAGACTATTTAAAACATATTACGATAAGTGTATTGGTAAAAAATATATGTAGAACTATTTGGTAAAAATATATGATAGACTATTGGAAAAATATATGATAGTGTATTGTAAAATATATATGATATACTATTGGAAACATCATTTGAATAGCCTATTGGTAAAATATATGATAGACTATTGGAAACATATTTGATAGTGTATCGGTAAAATATATGATAGACTATTGGAAACATATATGATAGTGTATTGGTAAAAATATATGGTAGGACTATTGGAAAAATATATGATAGTGTATTTGGTAAAATATATATGATAGACTATTGGAAACATATATGATAGTCTATTTGTAAAAAATTATGGTACAATTAGACTTTTTTAAAATATATGATAGACTTTTGTTAAAATATATGGTAGAATTTAGAAAAGCATATAACAGTATATTTGAAAATGTATGATAATATATTGGTAAAATATATGATAATCTATTGGAAAATATATATGAAAGTCTATTTTGAAAAATATATGATTGACTCTATGAAATATTTATGATAAACTATTTGTGAAATATATGATAGACTATTGGAAATATTTATGATAGGCATTTTGTAAAATATATGATAGACTATTGGAAAACTATATGATAGACTATTTGTAAAATATATGATAGAGTTATAGAAAAATATATTATAGACTATTTTTAAAATAAAGATGATAGTCTGTTGGTAAAATATATGATTATCTATTGGTAAAAATTAATGATTAGACTATTGGTTTAAAATATATGATTGTCTATTGGAAAATATATGATAGACTATTAGAAAAATATATGATAATCCTATTGGTATTAATATTATGATAGACTATTGGAAAAATATATGATAGTGTTATTGGTAAAAATATATGATAGACTCCATTGGTAAAATTTATGATAGACTATTTGCAAAATAATAATAGTCTATTGGTAAAAATATATAATAGTCAATTTGTAAAATATATGATATACTTTTGGACAAATATATGATAGTCTATTGGTAAAATGAAAACTATTGGTAAAATATATGATAGATAGGCTATTGGAAAAAATATATGATAATCTATTGGTAAAATTATATACTATTGGTAAAATATATGATAGACTATTGGAAAAAATATATGATAGTCTAAAGGAAAAATTATGATAGACTATTTGTAAAATAAATGATAGTCTATTGGTAAAATATATGGTAGTCTATTGGTAAAATATATGGTAGTCTATTGGTAAAATATATGATAGACTATTGGAACAAAATATGATAGTGTATTGGTAAAATATATAATAGACCAATCGAAACATATTTGTTAGTGTATTGATAAAATATATGATAGACTATTGGAAACATATATGATAGTGTATTGGTAAAATATATGGTAGACTATTGGTAAAATATATGATAGTGTATTGGTAAAATATATGGTAGACTATTGGTAAAATATATGATAGACTATAGGAAAAATATATGATAGTGTATTGGTAAAACATATGGTAGACTATTTAAAACATATATGATAGTGTATTGGTAAAATATATGGTAGACTATTGGTAAAATATATGATAGACTATTGGAAAAATATATGATAGTGTATTGGTAAAATATATGATATACTATTGGAAACATATTTGATAGCCTATTGGTAAAATATATGATAGACTATTGGAAACATATTTGATAGTGTATCGGTAAAATATATGATAGACTATTGGAAACATATATGATAGTGTATTGGTAAAATATATGGTAGACTATTGGAAAAATATATGATAGTGTATTGGTAAAATATATGATAGACTATTGGAAACATATATGATAGTCTATTTGTAAAAAAATTATGGTACAATTAGACTTTTTTTAAAATATATGATAGACTTTTGTTAAAATATATGGTAGAATTTTAGAAAAGCATATAACAGTATATTTGAAAAAGTATGATAATATATTGGTAAAATATATGATAATCTATTGGAAAAATATATGAAAGTCTATTTGAAAAATATATGATTGACTCTATGAAAAATTTATGATAAACTATTTGTGAAATATATGATAGACTATTGGAAATATTTATGATAGGCATTTTGTAAAATATATGATAGACTATTGGAAAATATATGATAGACTATTTGTAAAATATATGATAGAGTTATAGAAAAATATATTATAGACTATTTTTAAAATAAATGATAGTCTGTTGGTAAAATATATGATTATCTATTGGTAAAATTAATGATAGACTATTGGTAAAATATATGATTGTCTATTGGAAAATATATGATAGACTATTAGAAAAATATATGATAATCTATTGGTATAATATATGATAGACTATTGGAAAAATATATGATAGTGTATTGGTAAAATATATGATAGACTATTGGTAAAATTTATGATAGACTATTTGCAAAATAATAATAGTCTATTGGTAAAATATATAATAGTCAATTTGTAAAATATATGATATACTTTTGGACAAATATATGATAGTCTATTGGTAAAATGATAAACTATTGGTAAAATATATGATAGATAGGCTATTGGAAAAAATATATGATAATCTATTGGTAAAATTATATACTATTGGTAAAATATATGATAGACTATTGGAAAAAATATATGATAGTCTAAAGGAAAAATTATGATAGACTATTTGTAAAATAAATGATAGTCTATTGGTAAAATATATGGTAGTCTATTGGTAAAATATATGGTAGTCTATTGGTAAAATATATGATAGACTATTGGAAAAAATATGATAGTGTATTGGTAAAATATATAATAGACCAATCGAAACATATTTGTTAGTGTATTGATAAAATATATGGTAGACTATTGGTAAAATATATGATAGTGTATTGGTAAAATATATGGTAGACTATTGGTAAAATATATGATAGACTATTGGAAAAATATATGATAGTGTATTGGTAAAATATATGATAGACTATTGGAAACATATATGATAGTGTATTGGTAAAATATATGATAGACTATTGGAAACATATATGATAGTGTATTGGTAAAATATATGATAGACTATTGGAAACATATATGATAGTCTATTTGTAAAAATTTATGATACAATTAGACTTTTTTAAAAATATATGATAGACTTTTCGAAAAAATAAATGGTAGAATTTTAGAAAAGCATATAACAGTATATTTGAAAAAGTATGATAATATATTGGTAAAATATATGAGTAAACTATTGGAAAATTATATGAAAGTCTATTTGAAAATATATGAATGACTATTGAAAAAATTTATGATAAACTATTTGTGAAATATATGATAGACTATTGGAAATATTTATGATAGGCATCTTGTAAAATATATGATAGAATATTGGAAAATAAATGATAGACTATTTGTAAAATATATGATAGAGATATAGAAAAATATATCATATACTATTTTTAAAATATATGATAGTCTGTTGGTAAAATATATTATTATCTATTGGTAAAATTTATGATAGACTATTGGTAAAATATATGATAGTCTATTGGAGAATATATGAAAGACTATTAGAAAAATATATGATAATCTATTGGTAAAATATATGATAGACTATTGGAAAAATATATGATAGTGTATTGGTAAAATATATGATAGACTATTGGTAAAATTTATGATAGACTATTTGCAAAATATATGAGGTCTATTGGTAAAATATATAAAAGTCAATTTGTAAAATATATGATATACTTTTGGACAAATATATAATAGTCTATTGGTAAAATGATAAACTATTGGTAAAATATATGATAGATAGGCTATTGGAAAAATATATGATAATCTATTGGTAAAATTATAAACTATTGGTAAAATATATGATAGACTATTGGAAAAATATGTGATAATCTATTGGTAAAATGATAAACTATTGGTAAAATATATGATAGTCTAGTGGTAAAATACATTCATGAAATGTTAGTATAGGGCATATTGAGCATGTTTGATGCTTACGATGCTGAAAGACAATCAACCGCCTCCGAGAGGTTAGTGTCGATGACTTCTAATCCAGTTACCTCTCTGGGGGCTTTTGGGAGAGGGTACTTAGCGGGGAGTAGGGTGTAACTCCCCAGGAACCCACTGTTAAAAAAACTACCCGCCATATGTTTGAAATAGGGGGGAAACGGCGTAAAATGATACAAACAAACAAACAAACAAACAAACAAAAAACGCTAAATGTGTCATTATTTGTCCTAAAAGTAGCAAAATGTAAACGGTTTGATACTCTGAATGTCATACAATAAACTCAACCACTATAACTATCCGTGCGATAAATATATATAAACAGGAAGGAATAGTTTTGCTTAATGACCAGATAAATATTTCGGAAAACAAATATGAAACAGGACTTAAAAAAGGTATCGAGAAATCAAACAAATATAGTTGTTGGGGCTTACTACAGGTCCGTAATCGAAATACTCGCCATATAATGTCTTGACATATTGATGTGTAACCCTAATATGTATTATTGGATACATCCTCACCGAAGATCATTTCGTTGGTACATATGAGGAAAATTATTAAACTTTATCAAAAATTATAATCATAATTATCAGAAATTAACAAGTTGAAATAACATATTGAGCAATGGCATTCATATTGCAATTGAATGCCAGTGCTCATTCTCCTCGTTTACCTGAGCAACAATTAATAAATAATACCAAAAAGTTGAGTTCCGCGCTCTAAAAACAATGGAGTACCGCTCTAAAAATTGAGTCCCTGCTTCTTAAAAAAAAGACCTAAAAAAAATTGAAGTACCGCTCTAAAAAATTGAGTACCCGGGTTCTAAAAACTTAAGTAACAAGCATCAGCGGTGGTGCTAGAGGACACCCGAGGGATGCCGCACTATTTTGACTTTTTTGATTATCCCTTACTAAAAAATCCAAAACAAACCACGTCGTAATTTCCATTGTTATTTTGTTTTTATCAATGCTTCCGAGGGATTTACTCACTGTCACAATTTCTGCCTCTGAAGTGACTTTTACAGCTGCACGTGTTATTCTGTACATCAACCGTGCTACTGTTACGCCCATTCAAACACGGGTTTGGATCGTACGGACCTTTAACAGACAAAATTATCTCACTTAATTCAAAACAAGTAAGGAATAATTTATATATTATTTTGTTCATTCGTTATATACACATATAAATTTTATATGTTTAAAATGTTCCATTCTTTTCCTTTTTTCGAATTAATGTTTGAAGTTTGATCATTCTTTATCCACCGTCGTTTGATGAATTTTTATCTGGCATAAGTTTAGTTTTGTTTTTGGAACCCATTTTAAACAGTAACGAATTAAAACATTTACCGGGTACAATCTTTTTGTCTCAACAGTATGCTCCGTTGGCTTTGGTTAAAACTTGATAAATTTCTAAACTAGTCATTAATGTAAAATACCTGCAGCATATAGTAATAGTTTCCAGTAAAAAAGTTTTGTTTATTTCATTATTGTTAATTTTAATAGCACAGAAATAAAACAACAATATCAAGTTTGTCTATTAAAGCATGACTAAAATATTAAGTATACTTACCTGTCTCACGTTTATGACGACCGCCTGGGCTCTTTAAACCCTTCATTTTAAAATAGAATACTTAAACAATAGTTTAAAAATCTTAAAAAGAAAACCGTTATAATTTAACACAATTAATTTTGAAATTAAATATAAAACAATAAGCTGTTATTAATACAAATTTGAAGCAGTCTGTAATACCAAGTTCTTATTGACATTAAGACCAAGTCTCAAGATCATGCACGGTTATTAGCAAAAATAAAGTGAACTAAAGCAAACCGAAACTTTACTATTTCTATATTCGCAGCGTTTTGGTTGTCTGTAAAATATCCATTTAGCTTTTTTGTTTAAAAGTTGTGGTAGAATAAATTATGTGTTTAAATTGTATTGCCTAGCTGACATGTATAACACTTATATCACAAACATTTGACTTTTTTTATATAAAAACTTAAAAATTTGATGTAAAACTAATTTTAAAGAATACAATTTAAACATCGTTTTTATTGTATTATAACTTTTTTAGGTTCATAAGTCATATATATTTTTTAAGATTAAATTGAATGTCGCATATATTTGTTAGGATAGAACGTTAAATATAACATAGATTATTGTTAGTTAATTTGATAAATTATAGCACGTATACGAATATAAAATACACAATGTTTGGTCTAATAACTATTATATTTAAATCAATAACAGACTCTACTAGATTTATAAACAAGTTAAGTTTAAACTAATACTTACAAATGTACACATATATTCCAATGACAAAAATATGTCTTAGATTCATTTTGAAGCAAACCAACTGTTTTAGTGTCCTTTCTTTTGACAGAAAGCAGTGCCGCTTCAAGATTAGTAAGTTTCAAAAAACAATATTGATAAGACTCCACCAAAACTATTACCGGGGGTTAAGCATGGTTTCATGGAGGCATTAATATAGCTTGTGAAACTGGACTGGACACGTGTGGAACATACAGCAATGCAACTAAAAATCCCTAGGATGAATATTAAAAACGCCCCATTTCTGTTTTTCAAATGTTTTCCTTTTTGTTTCACATTGTTTCCATGCGTAGCTTATTGTAGGTGAAAGTTTAACAAATTTGTAAAGTTTGCCTGAAAAAAAAAAAAAAAATTTTTTCCCCCTTGGGGAAAAAGGGTTTGGGGGGGGGGGTTTTTTTTTGGCCCCCAAAATGCCCCCCTTTATTTTAAACAGTTAAAGGGAAAAAAAAAAATTAACCATTGGGAAACATAGTAATAATAAAAAGGCATTATTAATATAATGGGCCCTTGTTTCTGGCAAACCATTTTGGGCAATTATCAAATTCTGATTTAAAGCATTTATTGCGACACACATAAAACGCTATACATACCAGTAGAACACAATAAAATGCGTGTGCGATGAATCCCTTTATAAAGTTGAAGATTTTCAATTCAGTGTAAATGCTAAACATTTATAAAATGTCATCGCATATATATTATTATGATGTATAAAACGAATCATTATTATTGCATGTGACTGCTATAAATTGCTACATTTATCTAATATAATACTATAAACATATGTTTTTCATGTTGACCATGAAGAAACGGGGCAGGCGACGTATTTGTATTTTGACTAAGTTGAAACATATTAATAAAACAGGTGTCTTACAGGTGTTGAAAATTGTTACTCGTTAACCTTAACTAATTACTCTACTGTCTTTGTATCAATCTATGGTCAAGGTCACGTAAATATAGGAAAGATGTGTTTGTAAATGTTGTCAAAATATTTGAATTTAATCTAAGTCAAGGAAGGATTAAAAAATAAATTTTATATCAGAAGTTTCATAAAGTGATGTATTTTCGGATTATATTTTGTTATGGAAAGAAAGCGAAAAAACAGTAGTAAAGGTGAAACACCTAAAACTGAAAGGGGAACAAAGGATTTAAAAAAACCATCGGGAAAACTTCAACAAACAAAAGAGATGGATCATATCGTAAAGGACGGTTAACGGTTCGGTACCTTTCATTACTAAACTCTGATTCAAATATTTACCGGGACAGTATTAAACAATACATCTACACCCACTAAGAATATAAACAATGGCACACATGCAGAATGAATAACGGAAAATATCAGAACAGGGTTCACGAGCCCCCAACGCAATATGTTCAGTTGTCTAATAAAAGGGGCATCAATTTTCAATCGCCAGGACATAATATGAATAATTTCACTCCCTGTAATGTTGCAGTCTGTAATCAACCCTTTCCTGCCGGCAAACACCAGCTTCAACACAAGGACGCGGTTCAACACGTCACTAATGAGGAGCTTATGTCTTTCATTAACGCTAAAATTTTAGTTGAAAATGATTTTCACATTTACAAAAAATAGATGTTGTGGAAAAAAGAAAGTGTCGGAAATGGCCTCTAAATTAAAAAAAAAACCTCTGGCGCTAATTTAGACGCTAGGGTTGCTAAAAACACTGACAAGCTGAACAGAGTAGAAGAACCGTTAGACTTTTCAAGAATTTTCAAAAGCAACAACCCAGGAACGTGTTTCGAAATTAATGGAAGAAAATATGAAATTGAAAGAGTCTTTATGGCTGATCTTTAGACAAAATCTATGGCAAACAACCTTATCATTGGAGCGGATTCCGGAAGTGGCCGACGCAAACAATTATTCCCAAACTGCCCTTGAATGCTTTGCAAACATATTTTCACAGACAGCTTGAAAATACCTTCTGAGGAAGCTTAAAAGCATACAGATTGAAAGAGCTCACCGTTTTTGGTGCTCGTCGTCCTTGGTAAGCCAAGAAACATAGTAGTTACATTTAAGGATGTACAGTCAAAAAATTATGTAAAGTCTTTTCCAAGGATAAGGTCGATACAAAAGCAACAGGTCTATTTATGCACGATCAGTTTTGTCCACCAGGACATTGTGGCGCAGGAGAAAAACGACTCATACCAATCATGAAAAAAAGCAGAAGCTTACATAAAAACAATAAACTTGATCGTCGATGGCAGTATTTATATGAACGGTCCATATGGCCACTGTCGCGTAGGATATACACGAGGGTGATGTGTCAATTGCTGTTTGGAATTGTAACGGTTTGTCTAGCCAAAAAATTGAGGACGATGACTTTTGTCGTTTGATCTCAAAATACGATATAATTTTTCTTCTCGAATCATGGACTAACATTGACAGTTCTATTGAATTAACTGGATATAAGTCGTTCAACTGTTACTGCAAATTTCAACATAGAAACGCACGCAGGTCCAGTGGCGGTATAGGTGTCTATTGTAAAGATTATATCTCTCCAGGGATATATATTGTCCGTAATCACTATGATACTATTATATGGGTGAAATTGGAGAGCGAATATTTCAACACTATAGATATATATGTTTGTGCTGTTTATCTTTGGGGCCAGGATTCCCCAGCCTACAACATTGTAAATGTAAATCTCTTTGAAACTCTTGAAAGCGATATCATTCATTTTCAGTCTCAGGGAACTGTTTTTGTTGCTGGGGACATAAAAAGCCGTGTAGCAGTAAAGCCAGATTTCATCCATTATGATAGAATGAATTCAATTATCGATGTTAGAGGTTATGTGCCAGACGTACCCCTTTCACGAACAGCAATGGATAATCATAGTAACGCTTACGGCAATAATTTGTTAGACATTTTTAAATCAACCGAGCTTCGCATTTGTAATGGTCGTTTCCCGAATACAGACTCCTATACGTATTGTGGATATAACGGTAATTCGGTCATAGACTACCTCTTGTGTAAACAGTGAGATTTTGTTTCCATTAAAACGTTTGAATTGTCTGACTTTAACATGTTTTCTGATCATAAGATCATTCAGTTTCGTGTTGCGGCGAATACCTGCGTTACATCTTATATGGAGGAATCTTTCAATGATAAGATAAGATGGAATCCGGACAAACGTGATGAGTACAGGAGAGGGCTTATATCGAAGTTACCACAATTTAATTCAATATTTGACACTGTAGTAAATCACAATGCTTCGACTGTGAACAGAGTAGTTTGTCGGTCTTATTAACGAGGTCGCATAACCGTTATATGTGGAAAAATACGATCAAGAGACTTTTATTCAGGTACGCACAAATTCAACAGGAAATCTGTGGTTAAAAAATCGGAGTTGTTTGACCAATCTTGTTATGATAAAAAACAGGATTATTTAGAGGCTTTAAAGTGTTTTAATCAATCCCGACCGATGAAAATAGATTATCCCTTATGTCAAGAAAACGGGGGTACAAAAAATGGATTCAAACAAAAAATTGCAATTTAAATCTTTTAAAATGAATCACATTAAGAATTTGAAAACGAAAAACCCACGTGAGTTTTGGAAATTCTTTTCAAAAAAGAAAATTTCAAAAGGTAGTGATTCATCAGCAAATGACTTTAGTGACTATTTCAAGAATTTAATAGACGAAATCAATATTACTTGTGACAGCGAAAGTGAAGAGTTTTGTCGGCAGGAGTTGTCGCCAGATGACCCCATATTTGAGGAGCTTGATACTATTATAACTATTGCAGAGGTACAGCATGCAATTAAGCATCTTAAGCGCGCGAAGGCGGACCCAAGTGATGATTTGATTATTAATGAATATTTCATTGAGGCTGGGGATATTATTTCTTCACATTTGACAGACATGTTTAATCTTATATTTTCGAGTGGTCATTTTCCGTCAACTTGGATGGAGGGGATTATCATTCCATTTTTCAAAAAAGGTGACGAAAACGTTTTGTATAATTACAGGGAATTACGTTAGTAAGCGTGTTATCAAAGATTTTTACGTCTGTAATAAATACTAGACTAAAAGACTGGTGCGCGGCAAATGACATCATCACCGATTCGCAATTTGGATTTAAAAAAAGGTTTCTCTACAAAAGACGCAATATTTTGTCTTCACGGATTAATTGAAAATAGTTTAAATTTTGGAAAACGTTTTTATGCAACATTTATTGATATGAAAAAAATGCATCGACAGCGTATATAGAAATGCTATGTGGCCTAAAATATATAATTTGGGTATCAACGGTAAAATGTTAAGAATCGTGAGATCAATGTACGATCAAGTGAGGGGCCGTGTTAAGCACTTAAATAAATATTCCGAATTCATGGAAATACTAGTAGGTTTAAAGCAAGGAGAAATATGTTCTCCATTATTCTTGTCAATGTTTGTAGAAGACTTAGAATTATACTTAAGCTCTCGTTCAGGCAGTGGTCTTGATTTCGGAGATATTACGTTAATCCTCTTTCTCTACGCCGACGATATGGTTTTAATGTCTAACTCGATAGAAGATCTTCAACAAAGTTTAAATGACCTTTACACATACTGTGATCGATGGGGATTAAAAGTGAACATTGACAAAACTAAAGTGATGGTATTTCGAAGGAGGGGAAAACTGAAAAATAGCGAACAATGGTAATATATTCCAAAAAAGTACTTTAGTTGATTGCTTTTGTTTCAATATTATATTGCTGTAGAAATACCTAGTAGCCTTAAAAGTATAACAAGTGCATTTCTCTTGCCGGGATAACAATTGTTCGATATTTTAAAAAAAAAATACATAATTGTAATCCGACTTTGTATAAATAACCATTCTATTATATCACTCTCATGATAAATAATTATGTACTGATGTGTATATATATTTATATAAGAATATTAATACTTTTGTAATGTTTATGTGATGCCTTGATATAATTATACTGTATTTCTGTTAAGATGAGGAGCATATGCTCAAGTCTGAAAATAATAAAATATTTGTTCTGTTCTGTTCTATGCAAAAATTAAAAATTGTTCGCCTTCATTGTGATTACTGTTATGCAATTAAAAATTCATCTAAACAGTTTTTCAATATTTTACTTTTTACAAAATTACGGTTTTGTTTTGTTTCAATCAAAAGAATTCTATGGAATCACCGGGTACAGTGGATCAAGGAGATTAACCTAATGACACGACAACAATTCCTAGGACATAATTGCGATCGATTTTGTGTGGCAGGAATGTTTTTCACAACGTTGATTGGGGCATGCTTTTTATATGATAAATTAAAAATATTATAATTCCATCTTTTTTTTCAAAGTAGATACCTTTATTTTCGTCGTTTTATAAAAACATGAAATGTAAAGGATATATGCTTGCACAAATATCCCAATGATTAAGCTTTACTCGCATACGTACATCAGCGTTGTTGTTTCCTTGGTTAAGTTTTTTTTGTTTTGTTTTGGGTTTTACGTCATATTGCGACGTTCAAGCTTTACTGGTGGAGGAAGACCTCAGGTGCCCTTCCGTGCATTATTTCAGTCACGAACGGGCACCTGAGTAGAACCACCGACGTTCCGTAAGCTAGCTGGATAGCTTCCTCACATGAAAGAATCCAAAGTCCCTGTCGGGATTCGAACCCACAGCGGTGAGGGGCAAGTGGTTTGAAGTCAACAACCTTAACCACTCGGCCACGGACGCCCCCCTTGGTTAAGTAGCAAGAAAATAAGGACATATGTGTTAATACGTACTTATATCTGGCTTTTTCTTGTAATATAAGGTTGTAAATATTCCATTTATTAGCTTAAATAGTACAGTACAGTGCTTTTGTCCTGTTAACCGATTGCTTACGTGATAATGGACGGATAGCTTCTGAAGTTTCCTTCCACCAGTTATTAAAAGAACCGAAAGCAATGGAAGGGTTTTCAGGAAGAAATAAGCGAAATTCAATCACAATATATCGGCTGTACGTATACGCAGGCTGAGACAGGCTAATAGCAATCAAAATTACCTCCTTATCCCGGGGCTAGTAAGTCGCAAAGAAGGTACATCTCCTTAGGCGTGCTTGTCGCAGAGAAGGCACGTGACAGGTCAATGTCGAGTCATTTTAAATACCAAGTAAAATAATTGAACCTGTCATAAATAACCCGGAAAGGTTTGGCCGCTGCCATACAGAAGGTCGCTGTTATGAAACACGCTTTCCAAAGATTGTCGAACACCTTAACCATGTTAACCCTCATCGATAAACAAGATTATTTACGGATCAAAATGAAAGACCCGATGAAGCTACTGAATTTAACCGACAAGGACGACGCCGGACTCTAACAAAGTGTTGATTCTGGCGCAAGACCCCAAAATGTACAAACCAATCAATATAAGATTGCTGCGTTTTGAAAATGGTTTTTTCCCTGAAAAAAATGATTTCAAATAAAATCACATTTGCTTGTTTTATTACCTTTTTTAAGTATTTTTGCACAAGGTGTCACATTAATTACTTTTTCAATCAATGGACTGAAATTCTGAACTATTTCAATAGTCATACACCAGTGATTCGCCTAAATAGGGTAGTCAATGGCTTGGTAAGACATTGTCAGTCTTGAAATGTTCACCGGTTTTATAATGCGTCTGATCTCGGCCATTACCAATAACAATCTCATCCGATGTTTGACGGAAAGAGTCGGGAGGATGCGATTGGCCTCTCCTTTAAAACCATCTGCTGATCAAAAAATATACATATGCTATGACGACATAATTGCTGACCTTTTCGGCATGTTCGATTTAAAAAAACAGCACCATTATATAGAGAAAGCGCTTAATGTGACAAAATGTATATTATAAATAAAAATTGTACATACAAATAATCTTACGGCTGCTTCGATATTATACTTTTACTAGCATAACAATTTTGTATATGTGTACTTCTTTAGGTCATTCATGATAAAAACAACCTGATTACCGTTTTGAAGGTGTCTTTTGTGTTTCGTTCAATAAATATATATGTTCATTTAAAACATTCAAAACATTATGGTTTCATATCCTGTATACCTTAGACATTTGTCAAACTACAACTGTCGTATAACAATAGTTTATTATAGTTTGGGGACCTTTCTGTTTAAATTGTGCCAGAGTTAAGTCGTATACATATCAAGCACAGTGCGTTAACTGGTAACTATTTTCTGGGGTTTCATATTGTGACAATAGGGAACTTGTTTTTATGTTTGACTATGATACAAAAGAGAAAGAACATTAACACACTCGGCAATCTGATTAATACTCGGGGCTACGCCCCCTCGTACAAATCAGGTAGCCTCTTGTTTGGATGCTCTTTCTATTATGAAGAAAGCTGGTTAAAACTTTAAACGAGATAACCGACATTGTTTCAGTGCTTCATTCACGATTTTGTCTTGATATCGTAAAAATGGTTTCAATATTTATTTATATGCTAAATTAAGTGTAATATGACACAAGTAAATTGAAAAATGTCTCAGTTACACCGAATGTAAAAACTCATAATATGTATGTTATTGTATCTAAAGATATCAATGAAACTAAAAAACGCCATTACTGCGCTAGTCGGTTCGTCATTTTCACGAAAAATCTTGAAAAATAAACATTTTCATGGAAATATTTTTGATGAGGTATGAAGTATAATGTATCAGCAACCGTATACGCTAATTCATTTCTTTCAATTTGATGTACAATGCAAAATATGCTTGTCTGTGTTAATCTCTTAAGGGAATGTACATGTATTTTAGAACTGACGAAAGTTCTGTTTATAGTGCTAGGATTATACCTACGCCAAGGAACTAAACATGTAAACAAATAGTAAATAAATGTTTTGAGCTGTTGATTAAGTTTATCGCAATTTATCGTTTAAAAGTCTACCTAAATTTATATATAGTTTACAAATGTACAAACTTAAACTGGTCATGCGCGGCAAACCGCGCGTCCAATTTAATTTTGTTGATACATACTTATAAATTTTAACTGGCTTAATTAGTGTTTTAAATCATTTTTATAAGATTTACCAGAGTGATTAACAATTTGCCGATGTAAATATGTTACGATTCATTTTAAATACTAGTATGTTATTGGACAAAAACTATTTTCAAACACTAAAAAAATTTATAGATATGAAAGTAAAATACAGTTGAGTTCACACTAAACTTCCCACCCTTGTGCACTTCTAGTGCACTAGAGCTGAACTAGAAGTGCACACCGTGTGCACTTCTAGTGCACTAGACCATATGACCAGGCTGGCCAGGAAGGTGACACCTAAATGGTTTATTGGATGATTGTATATCAAGTGACAGGGGGTATCTGTTGTTAAGCTGCTGTAAGAAAAATAAACTTTGGGAATATAATTATGGCCCATTCATGAATATAAATAAGTAAATTTTAACATTTTAGGTGCTTTAAATTAAAAAAAGAAATTTATTTATTGTAATCATATTTTTTTTAACCAGTATTTAACTGTAGACCTAAGTGTAAAATAATACCCCTTAAAATCAAATTTATAGAATTAATAAGGTTAAATTTAAATATGCTCGGTAATGGATAATTGCGTAAGTGTTTTTAAAGCTATTTTTAATGGCCATAACGATTTCAATTTGTCTAATGTACAAATAAGAAAATAAATGTGATAATTCTGGCCCAATTAATTTAGTTTGTAACAACATAAACTTTTTTTTCATAAGCTCAAACAAATCAAGGAAAGGTTTTTATTTAAGCTAAAATATTATTTCTATAATATATAACTTAGAGACAATTCCTCATGTTCAATATTGAAAGAGTATGTATACATTGATTTTAAAACAATCAATATACTGTGATAATTTAGTATTCAACTGTGTAATGCTTGCATATAAATGATTAAAATATAATCCATAAAATAAATAAATTTGATAACTTTATTCATGATTTCAATATTAAAAATTTAATGTATAAAGGGGATACTTTTATTGAAGTCATGCTGTGTATTGGTATTTTCTGAGAGGGACTGTTTTCATTATACCAATCTCCTGCTGATAAGACGGCCTCAGGGTAAACAACAAAGTACAGTCAATTTTGCAGATTATAAGTATGCATTGAAATTCCCTGGTTTTCTCAAAATGCATGTTAGACATAAGCCTGGGATTCATCAGGCGTTGGCACTCAGGCTAGTTAGTCATATAGATAAATGACCATAATTTTTGTATAATCAAATATACAAAAAGAATCACAATGGCATAAATGCATATTAGATATTATTGTCTCTAAAGCGGAATTTTCTATATTTATCCACAATTCTTGCCACTCTGCATA
This sequence comes from Ruditapes philippinarum, assembly GCF_026571515.1. Taxonomy (NCBI): domain Eukaryota; kingdom Metazoa; phylum Mollusca; class Bivalvia; order Venerida; family Veneridae; genus Ruditapes; species Ruditapes philippinarum. The sequence continues at coordinate 40,251 of NW_026859125.1, read as the reverse complement.
ATAATATATAACTTAAGAGGCAATTCCTCATGTTCAAGATTGAAAGAGAATATTAATTCATTGATTTCAAAACAATCCATATACTGTGATATTATGTTTTTCAACCATGAAATGCTTGCATACTTTTTAAAGATATAAATAATTAAAATTTTTCAAAGAAATCATGGAGCTAAATATAAGTTTATATATCTGTGCATGAAATAAATAAAATTGATAACTTTATTTAAGATTTCTATATTAAAAATTTAATGTATAAAGGCATGGAGTTGAATAGACTTTACATATAGTGTATGTATATCTGTGATAAAGGGAATGCTTTTTTTCACCCACCGAGCAATTGTGTCCTTTGATACACCTTTATGTGGGCTTTGAGTGCTTATGAGCAATGATTGATCTTCAGAATATCGCAGAACTTCTGTCCTGCTTAAATATTTTTCAAAAGTTTTGACAATGCATAATTTTTCATTTTTTGGATAATTAACCAGTGTTATAGGTTCTAAGTGGAAAGTCGGTCGTGACTGTTTCAATATGTGATTAGTTAAGATAGTAATTTGTTTTGAATTAATAATAATATCTTTCATTTTTATCAAATGAAGTGTCTGGCACCTCTGTGCACTAAGGAGTAAAAACAGAAGACATAATTTTCCAGAAAGAAACAATAATGAATCATCCTCTTCTTCACCTAGATAGTCAAGTACTACTTGTACATCCCAGACAACTGGGTGCTTTGGAAGGTTTGGCCTGTTGTGGAAAATACCCTTCATAAATTTTCGAAGCAATGCATCAGAGCTGAAGTCTGTTTTCCCACACAGTGATGTAAATGCGTTGACTGCCGCTCGCGCTGTGCCAATTGCACTGTAGCTGAGTCCAAGCTGGAAGAGGTCTGTCAAAAACTTAATGATATTTTTTAGAGAGGGCGCAGTAGCACTGACCGATTCCTTATCACAAAATACAATCCACAGTTTGATAAAGGATGCATGTTGCCGTTGTGCAGAAATTCTCCATCCATCGATGATAAGATTGACAGAGTGTTCCGATATGCCTTGTTTTCAAAGGGTTTCCCTGATAATTTGAAAACACCCAAAACCATCTACTTGAGCGGATGTTTTCTGTCTGGCTTGTGCGGAAGGTGGAGTATTTCCTGTGATGGCGGAAGTAAGTAGCTTTGCTGACTTAGCAAGTGAAGTAATTGTGCCCACCAACCTTGTGTCGTCCAGACTGGAGCCACCAGAATAACTTCTGCTTGGTCTTGTATAACTTTCTGCAGCACCTTCGGTATCAAACTGAAAGGAGGAAACATATATAGTAATTTGTTTTCCCAGTCCAAAGAAAATGCATCAATTGCCCATGCCTCAGGCTGCGGTAGCCTTGAGACATAATTATCTAATTTTCTATTTAATCTGGACGCAAACATGTCAATATCTGGGATCCCAAATTTTACCACAATTTCTTTAAACACTAAATCATTTAGCGACCATTCTAAATCGTCATTGAATTGTCTTGACAATCTATCTGCCTCTGTATTTGCAGATCCTGCCACATGTGCTGCACTTAAATGTATGCCCCTGTCAATACACCAGAACCATATTTCTCTTGAGAGATCATTTAATTCCTTACAGCGCCCCCCTAATTTGTTAATGTAGGCACAACATGTAGTGTTATCAGAATAAATCCGAATATGAACCTTTTTTAGATTTTGACACAATGCAATCAAAGATAATTTACAAGCTTTAAGTTCTAATATATTAATATGTAGGTTTTGTTCATCAACAGACCAAACCCCATTTGTTTCAGCATTTAGGGCCTTAATGCAGCCACCATATCCCTTTAAGCTCGCGTCCGTGTGAACTACAATGGTTGGATTTCCGTGAGAAACCTTTTTAACAGAGAATTCCAAGTTGTCAACCCACCACTGAATATGCATTTTTATGTCTTCAGTTAGTTTCATGTACGATTTGTAATTACCACTCTTAAGTTTCTGGTGGCTGTGGACGCTGTGTTGATCTGTACAGGGGAAGCTGACTTTTGCCCCCCCCCCCGCCTTTCCCTAAAAAATGCCCCTTATTGATCATCTTGATTTGACGGCATGATTCCGCATTCTTGCTTTGCTCTTGGAGCTTGTCCCCAAACAGTCCTGTTGCCGAAGTGTTGGTTTCGCTAGCACAGAGACTCTTAAATGAATGGTCCACTTCCTTCCTAATAGAATCTCGCCTCTGGCTGTTAATTTTGGCTATTGTGCTGCATATACTTTTGAATGAGTCCCCAATGCATTCTTTAAGGAATGAAAGATCTGGCTGATCATTGGCATAAGCATGATCCATTGCTGCTACCAGAGGTGCTGCCGCCTTATTGAAATCATCAATGATATGTTGCTTTGAAATGTCAGTAGATTTTACATTGGTCTCAAGCTGATTCCAAAGAAATTTGTCAATTTTTGGCACCTGAAGCGTTTCCACATTTGCTGGTCGTTTGTACTTTTGATGTAAAGCTTGAATTTTTTCCTTGTCAATTTTGTTTGGTCTCAAAGATTTGTTCACAACCTTTGCAACCGTTTCATTGATGGCTGGCCCAGTTTCCTCTTCTTCCACAAAAAAATTGTCAAGTCCCATTAATACATCATCAGTTAATGGACCTTCACTATCTTCTGTATGATGTGAAGGACCAGGTTCATTCATTAGTCCATCGATATCTCCGTCGGAATCCGAATCCGAACTGTCCGAATTACTGACAGTATGAGAAACTTTCCTCCGTTTGCTTGGTTCATTTTGTCCAGATTCGTCATTATTTCTCTTTAAATTGGCCTGAATTTCACTAACCGATGTTGCTAGATCCTTTATCTTCAAGGCCTGCCCTTCAAATGATCGGATCGACGAAACAAATGTCTCAAGAATCTCCTCTCCCTTTTGTATAAATCGATCAATTCTGTTTACATTCGATGCGCTTCCGGTTTGCGCACTTCCGCTTTCTGACGGCGATAAAATCCGTACCTCGTCGTTTGCTGTTCCGCTGGCCATTCTGTAAACCTCCCTCGTGCTATTGTAAGAAAAAAGATTCGATTTTAAGTACTTTGAAGTTCTCTGTACCTAACGTACATAAAAAGATAATAATATTGAAATGTCAGTCTGACTATTTCATATTCTGTATGTTACTCGCCAAATTCAGGGAGTGAAAAGTTAGTAAAATTAAGATCGATCGCTGTTCCGTCGGAACATAGGAAATTTTCGAAATATATGTCCGGCTTATCCAGTATTTTTTCTAGCTGTCGCCGTAAATTATCATCCATTCAGGATAATAATGCCATTCAGGCTTTGAACAATATCAGAATATTGTCATATGCATTCGAAATTCATCCGATTGCAGTCATTCAGACTTTAGTTTATAAAATCGTCCATCGGACGATGCAAAATGGCCGAATCAAACGGCCACGATAATTCTAGAAGAAGAAATAAAATCAATAATTATCGATTACATCTTACCGTTATTTGGCAATCTCTAGTCGTCTATGGATTTCGTTTCGAAATGGCACTTTAAATTCGCGATATTTTTTGCTTATATATATATACTAATGTAAATAATGAATAATTTAATTGTTATTAATTGCTGCTGCTGCTGAATTCCACAAAAACGAGCCTCGTTCTGATTTTCACGGAAACATGAGCTACGTCATCTCTCTGTGTGATCCCATTAAGGAGTTAGGTAGAAGATAAAATGGTATTTATACTAGTCCCCTGCTGATAAGAGGGCCTCAGGGTAAATAACAAAAATGCAGATGTATGCAATATTTACATGTATTTAAAATTTCCTGTTTTTTTTTTTTCTCCAAAATACATGTAAGACATCTAAGATAAATGACTATAATTTTTGTATAATCAAATGTAAAAACATAATAATAATGGCTTAAACGCATGTAAGATATTATTGTCATTATTGTCTTTGAAGTGGAATTTTCTAATCTTATAAAAAAAACTGGTTTAAAATCAATATCAGTGTTAACTATTCTGGAAAGACCTCATATCAATATTTATCCACATTTCTTGCAATTTTGCATTAAAATCATCTTTTAGTTTCTGAACTGGGAAATGTTAATTTTTTCTATCATAGATTTGACAAATTTACCTTGTCAGTTTTAATTAACACATTTAAAAAATAATATATTTTAAAGAAAATTTTTAAATACATGATTATAAAACTTTTGCAACTTCCTTTTCACTTTAATGCAGATCTGTTTTTTGTTTTTTTTTAATAAAATACTAATACATTGTACCATACATGAGCAGAAAACAGTTACAGAAGATTGAAGTGTCAAAAGTCATGCTGTGTATTGGTGTTTTAATGTAGTGCCCTGCTGATAAGAGCGCCCCTCAGGGTAAATAACAAAAGGCAGATGATAAATATAAGTAGGCAATGTAAATTCTGTATTCTCTGGATGTTGGTGCAAATAAATTTCATTACAAGAAGTACAAAAAAGAAAACTGAAATATTTTTGTATTTTATAATAAACTCCTAAAAATAATCATATTGCATAATTATGTTACAATGCATGAAAAAAGAAAGAAAAAAGGTTGGTGTCGTCTCAAAAAATGGAATTGAAAGATTTTCTAATCTTTTTGTTAATATCCACATGGAGTTAAATATAAGATATATTTGTGATATCCATGTCAGTTAAAGTATACTAGTGTCCCACAGGTACATATCAACATATCAATACTTAATCCACAATATATCAATACTTAATATACCACCATTTAATATATAAATATTTATTTTTAAAATAACATATATCATTTCTATAAATCTTAGGTAAATCTCTGTTTGAGAAGGTAAGAGAGATTATAAATGAGATAAAATTGATAAATTGGTATAATTTGCCCCCCCCCCCCCAAAAAAAAAACAACAACAAAAAACAAAAAAAAAACTTGATTGCATTTCAGTGTTTCATATTTCATTACCAGATTATAATAAAATAGAATCATATTAAATGCCAATTAATTTTGTTTATTTATGCATTTATCAACATTAAAGTTATAATTATTTATATTTACTTATTTTAACAATTAAGTTTCTAATTCAGTTCTAATATTTTACGCCATATTTTACAAAATCCAATATTCACAACTTCAAATTTATTATGAAAAACTATTTTACATATATCAATATTTATCTATCTTTTTGTAAAAGTCATTGAAATAAAAGGTTACTGCTTTATACATATAATAGGTCTGGTGCACTACAAAGTGCACTTATGAAGTGCACTAGTAGTGCACTACTAGTGCACTTTGAAGTGCACTAGTAGTGCACATCTAGTGCACTCCTAGTGCACTTTGTGTAACCTTTAGTGTGAACTCAACTGTAGTACATTATTTATAAACATCTTTTTATGGTTGAAGAAATGTATACCTGTCGACATTAAGTCGAGTATGTTTATAATTCAATGGGCGCTTTGAAATTGATTCTGATTGTCAGACATATTTTTCCACAATACTTTAGCGAAATATACTTTATTTTCCTTTTGATGTCAAAACGTATACATTCGTTATACATCAGGCAAAGATCACACCGTTTGGTTTTTGTTTACATCTAAAACCACGTTCAATCCGAATGAGTCCGATATTATATTGAATGCCAATGCGCATGCGCATTAATGCTTTATGAAATTTATCTTCCTGTTTAACAAGGCCATTACGAATGCGGAAGAAAGGTATTATAAAATATTCTGTCTCATATAAGGCGATGTAATGTTTATTGAAACTGGATATAAATGTATTTATTTAACCTTAATCTTATCTGCAAGAATTAACAATTTGTGTTCTTATTCTTGGTTTGATAATAATCACCATGTGATATATATAATATTATAACCACACAACATTACAGGTAATGTTTTGATATTGTTGTAAATATTCAGTGTAAACTTGCGGGATAATAAATCGAATATACATATATTTAGTGTACTTTATGACTTTACAGCGTCCTCTCCATTGAAATATAGCTCTGTGGGGAACGCATGATTTCCAAAATCATGGATTTATGAACAAATCAAATCAATCATAGAGATATTGAGTTATCTTTATATATACTCTTTATTTCCGCTTTTCAGCGATTACAACATAATTATACAACATGAAATATATATACAAACATATGATACATGATTATGACAAATTTACATTTATATATTATTAAAGAGACTTAATAATTAAGTTCAAGTTAAATGGTTTCATATACATGTATAAGCTTCTATATGATTATATTTCTATATGATTATATTAGCATTATAGCAAAGGTTATCTTAGAGCAATAAGTATTTAAGCGTAACAATAAAAAACACATTTATATAATTGTTTTATACATATTTCATATTTAAATTTCATTTGAGTTATCATATTGATAATGCAATGTAATTATATATGGTTAAAATGCCTCAGTATTCAACCTAGTATCACACATCTTACCGAAACGAAATATAAGCTATGTAAATTAGGCAATACCGCTTACATATTTTCTGTCATTAAAGTACTTGTTTTTATTTAAATAAAACGTTTAGTTATTAAAAACTAAACAATCGTATATAAACTTACAAGCACTTTGTATGAAGTCTTTTTGGAGAAATTCATCTATGTCATATATATCCAAGGCACGAGGATTTAAGATAGTTCTTAAAAACGTCTCGCTGTTACATCCTTTCAGGAAGTTACTGAGTTCACAACTATATTGTTTTTCAACACTATTAAGGAAAGTTGTTCGAGACTTTTTAAGTGAAATACATTTTGATATTACATGGAAATTTAGGTCACTTGTTTGAGAACCACGTTTCTTGCATGTTTTAACATCACTTTGCTTTGCCTCAACAAGAACTTTAGCAGTACAAAATGCATGTTTTATTGAGTTTAGAGAGTCGGAATTTCTCCATAATATTGATGGGCTTATATCGGTATGTAAAGTTTTAAAGCGTACAAAATCATCATCGCTATTCATTCTTTCTGACCAATGCTGTGTATGATATTTGCGTATAGCGTTAAAAACTGTTCGTTTCCATTGTAACTTGTCAGGAAAGATTGCTGTTTGTAAGTAGGATTCAACAATATGGAAAAGGTTATATTTTCCTAGAATTCTACAGACGTCAGGTATATATCCACTTTGTCCACTAACTGTCTGTTTGCATATAGGTGTAATCTGAAATTAAATATTTTTCTTGTCAATAAATTTGAAGGCATTGTGCACAGTTTCTGCAGGAAATTAAGCTTTCGTTTGTCAATTTCTGCTATAGCAGGTAACCATCCCAGCATGCTTAGAGCCATATCAGTTCGAGTTCTTCTAGGAAAGGGTTGAATGCATTTGGCAGCGAACCGGAATAATCTTTCCATCTTAAGGATATCATTGTCTGTCAAATCATTCCATAATTCCGCTCCGTAAAAGGCAGTTGGAAATGTAACTTTTTTCACTAATGCGGCCAAAACTAAGGGATTCACGTCGCCAGGAGTCTTGTCGATAGATAGAATAGAAAATAGAGATGAGCGGCCTTTTCGGATGCGAGCTTCTACAGCACTTGAACATTTTTGCGAATTGTGTAATTCAATGCCGGTGTGAGTAACCGAGTCCACCGGACGTAGGGAAGCACTTCCGAAATTAATATTTATATCTTTAAACGCATGTCTGCCAGAATTACCAAAGTGTATTATTTTCCAACGTCGCTTTTTTGAGCTGTTTAAATTGTTATTTTTTTTTTCTTATTACATGTAGTGTACAATCATTACTTTATAAATAACTTGACCTTAAAAACTGCATACAAAACCTTACTTAAATAAATTCAGTGAGTTATAAACTTAAATCGATGAAATAGGTTTAAATGAAATTGCTCTATGTTTGGTCTTGTAATAAAATCCAGTTCATAAGATTTTGTATATTTTATAATTTTTGGTTAAGTTCTTGTAAAACAAGATAAACGAGATAACAATTTAGGTCAGCTTATTCGGATTGAATTAAATCTCCTTTTAATGTATTTTATTGTCAAATGATATATCCCCTTCATTTTATCGCTAAATAAAACCACTCTTGAAATGAGATAAATTATATTACGAGGGCGTAACTCGGGTAACATAATGCTGCGCATCCGAGCTGTCAGTCAACAAATAAATGCTGCATTATTATCTGCATCTTATTTCAGCGCATCGCATTTTATAACTCTTAATATAGATTGTCAACAGTGATTTTATTGCATATATATGCACAATTTCGGTCCTTAAATAGAGATAATGCGGGTTGTGTTAGAATATCTATTTATTCATTCGTGTTTGGTGGTATTTATTCTTCTCATAACTTCTTTATATCTGCGGCGACTTTATTTTATTTTAAAACAACACAAGGCCTTAATCCGTTTAGATTATCAATTAAAGTATGACTTTAAGCTTCAAATGACGTGGACCTTCAAGGTAAAATAGTTGAATTTTCATTTAGCTATCTAAATAAACATTAGGTCTGATTTTTTGACCTGTCGATTATGAATATACTATAGAACTCATTCAGATATTCGATTTCACTTCGGCATTGTTCGTTCGTGTAGTTTACGAGAATAAATATGGAGTATATAACTGTTTTGAAAAGGTATATCATCTTAATGTATATCCGCAATAGTCGGTTAAGTCATGGCCTAATATATGAGATGTCTGTGGTTCGATCCCTACTGTTGCCATCGTTTTAGACCTAATCTTTCTTTATTTGTGCAGTATATGAATATATATAAATGACATTTGTTGATTTTAATCTGATTTAATTTCAAATATTAATTCTTAAACCTTGTTACTTAAAAAAAGTATGGACTTTTCCAAAATAATCACAAAACATATTAAAAACAAGAACCGGTTGAACCGGGTGATGCTCCTCGAGAAGGTTTTGGACACAGGAAAGTATAAAAAAATGAAAAAAGGTCAAAAGCTCTAAAATTAGACAAGACAGAGTTATGTTTTTTTACACTGCACTTTCATTCAATGATACCTATCTTTCTATAAAGGTTCGTGATGATATTTCTTAAAGTTTCAGAGTTATGTTCCGAGTAAAATTCAAAGTGTAAAAATGAACAAAGGGCAATAACTCCAAAATAACACAAGGTTGTGTTTAGGTTCTTTAGCATTGCAGTTCTATCAAATTATATCTATCTACCTACAAAATTTCATGTTGATATCTCTAATAGTTTTAGAGTTATGTCCCGGACAAAAGTCAAAAAATAAAAAATAAACAAAGGGCAATAACTTGAAAAAATGGCAAGGCAGAGTTATGGTTATTTAGCACTGCACTTCTGCCTTATGAGACCTATCTACGTACAAAGTTTGATATTGATACATATTATAATTTTAGAGTAATGTTCCGGACAAAGTTCAAAGTGTCAAAACTAACAAAGGGCAATAACTCCAAAATAAGGCAAGGCAGAGTTATGGTTCTTTAACAAGTCACTTCTACTTAAACAGATATATCTACCTAGTACAAAGATTCATGTTGATATCTCTTATAGTTTTAGAGTTATGTCCCGGACAAAGTTCAAAGTGTAAAAATGAATAAAGGGCAATAATTCAAAAATTTGGCACGACAGAGTTACGGTACCTGTGCATTGTACCTACTTAATGAGATCGATCTACATAGAATGTTTCATGTTGATACCTCTTATAGTTTTAGAGTTATGTCCTGGACAAAGTTCAAAGTTTAAAAATCAACAAAGGGCAATAATTCAAAAATTAGACAAAACTTACTTTTTACTACGGGAATTTTATTTCTGCTATTTCTGCGGTTCTTAAGGACACCGCAGATTTAAAAACCGCAGAAAATTAAGTTTTTCCCTATGTCTATGTCGGAATATATCAACTTGTATTGTATAATTACATTACCATGTACCGTTATCAATATTGTAGATGGGAAATGTTCTTTATGTATCCGTCATGAATTAAATATTAGAAAAAAAACGTTACTTTACTTGCTCATTTTGTTTAAATAAATATCATGTTTGTATGATTTTCGCTCATTCTAGGCTTGATTTTTTTGCAAAATTATTTGTACGATTATAGTTTGTCGGGTGCAATAAACATACTCTTTTGTATTTGTACAATATCTTGTGTCTACGTGCGATTTTACCATTGTTAATTTTTTACACGTCATATGTATACACATGCAGTATTACAATTAATTGTTGTCATTACACGTTGTTGATTTTTGTTTATTTATGTTTATATACCGATACATGATGATTGCGATAAAACACTTTAAAAGTCGTCTGCATGTAAGTCAAAAGTAAAGTGTGACCCCTGGATGAGGTGGTTCTTGTTTCAGGAATAAAAAATGTATGCTGGAATATCCATCACCTTAAGTGATAATCCTAGTGCTTCGTGTTTTTCTTTCTTTTTTTATTCTTAAAAGGAAAAGCTAAATTGATGTGCTGATAATCGACCGATTTTGCAGAAACTGTTTATTTACTTTTTCGACCCATGCAGTTTGTTAAATAATTATGCAGTTTTTAACTAATTTAGGTACAAAGGGTAGTTTTTGAAATCATTTTATATGCTATTTTATTTTACTTTCCTTTTATACAGAATGGCTATGTCACGTAGTTTCAGAGAATGTGGAAGTGATGAAGCTAGGGATGATGATGATGATGATCCAGACCTTTGCTCTCATTGTGCTACTGATGGGAAACAGCAACCAGCATTGTACTTCTGTTTTAATTGTGGCGTGTATGGTAGATACATGTGTGGCATTTGCCTGAAGCAACACAACCGATTTGTGAAGAACCATGAGATAGAAAAAATTGCAAGTAGATCAGCCTCTAATAGGTATTTATTTCTGTTTGTAACACTGTTGATGCAATTAACGTAAAATACTATTTTTACTTTTAAAGTGTATGTTTTTTTTCACACGAGTAGGTTTCATGCTTTTGAAAGACCAAAAAAGTGAAGTACATGCAATTTTACAGCTGCCATACGCAACTTAGCTGTTGCTTTATAAAGAAGGAAAAGAAAAGGAAGGTTCTTGGGAAAAAATAAATTAAGAAAATATACCGAAAGAAAAAAAAAGCATTATGAAATAAATTAAATAAATTTTAAAATCATGAAAATTTGTCAGGTAATATACATGTATTATTGGAGACGGATCTTTTTTATGGTCGAGTGGAGTCGCCATTCACCTTGTTTCGTTCGGATGGTCGATATCGTATATATCGACATCGTTGGAAACGCTTTGCTGATGCATGCGTTACTGAGGTAGATAGATTCGGTGGTTGCTCAGTAATGGTCTTGTTTGGAATATCTCACCCTTGGTTGTGTTGGATGGGATTTTTAGCGCCGTCAGGTAAAGGGATGAAAACCTCTGCCCGTATACTATTCCTTTAGTCAATCAACGTAGCCTCATTTTCCAACTAGACAATTACCGACCTTATATTGAGAGAGTTTGTAGACAGTTTCTGGTGAATACATTCAGCCATTTGACTGACAACCCTATAGTGCAGATGTGTCTTCACTAATCTATCTTTGGATGGACGGGACAGGAGGGAAATGTGGTATCAAAACAGACAACCACGATCGACCAACTGTGAAAGTGGAACAATATCACCCTGAGGAAGATAAACATCCTTTGATTTCAGTCCACATGATCATAATGGCTGTGACAGCTGCAGGAGAGGACATACCGAAAACCTTAAGCCTATTTGAATTAGTTCCAATATGTCTAATAGTAGGGGTCAAAATCCAATGAAATTTTCCGAACAAATTCATAAAAAAATAGAAAACAAAATTTAATATCAGTCATAAAAAAACCTTAAATCACCTCTAAATTCTACCTTTGGGTATATATGGTTTTATTAGTTTTGCCCTTTTTCTTGCATACATACGCCTTTTTCATACGTGTAGCAATAAAGGTTTCATGATCAGAGACGTATAGACATATTTGCCAATGTATTTCACCATTTTATCATATTTTTTTACATGTGTCAATTTTACACGGCTGTGCATATATTTTAACGTCATTTACGTCAACAAACATGGTTTAAAGACGAGCTAAATTTTAGCGCTTACTCTTAAGACGTGTCAAAGAAAAAATATTTTTTGCACTTTTAAACAGTTTTTATTTTGGGTTTGTGATCAATAGAATATCATATTCGTGTTGTTCCATTACTGAATGTATTGAACTCATTGAATAAAATTATATTTTGTTTGCCAGATACTTAAATTTAATTTCATCCAACATGTTCAATTACTTCGGTATTAAACCTTCACTTATTCAATATCCTCTACATTATACGTAAAATACTGCTTAAGCTGCTGCCGGTACCGTACACTTACCAGTACTGTTCATAAACAGGCTTAAATAACCGAGCCTGGAACATATTAAATTTTGCCATTTGAGACGTTCTTTAGAGCAGAGACTTGTTTCCCCCTGTTGCAGCTGTTAATAATTTAGGATTGTTAGGAAGCTTAAAAGCTAGGTAATAAAAGGTCGGTTGTTCGACTCAGGCGCCCACTTGTGCCTGAAATAATGTACGAATGGGCTCATGATGTCTTTCTTCACCATCAGTAAAATTGGAAAGTTGTCATATAGCTTAACCATTTACAACGTCCAATGATGCTGTTCCGTCAAATTTGTTAGATAAAAACGAGGGAAACAACAAAATCATCGGTTTAAGTTGAAAGTTTTACTGATATATGTAAAAAATGCCATCTAAAGATGAAAACAAGTCCATAAATCCGCAATATTTGTGTACCCGTCCGTACGTGTAATTTTTAAAAAGAAAATATATATTTCTCCAATACGCAATGAACATCTGTCTTCATGCATTACTCTGCTCTTGTAATTTAAATAGATATGGCCACTGGAGCAAAAAGGCCGTGTCGGAGCAGGAAAAATCGGGAGGCGAATCTTCTCACTTTCCTTTTACTATTTTTTATAATTGTGATGATTTAGATAATTATAATCTTGATAGTGGTTCTGTTAAATGTTATTGTGAGATAGTTTACATATTTACACATATTTTTATCAAAGCTGCATTGAGTTCAAAGAATTTCATTATAAAATTGCATGTTTCACTACATTTAAATCCTATAATTGTTATTCTTAGTTGCAAACTTAACAAAGATTCTTTCTAATGATTAGTATCTTACAATGGAAAATATTAACTAGTATTTGACAAGATTGTGCTGTGTGAGGTATTGTTTGCTTTCATTGCTCCCGAAAAGTGAAACGATTTATCCTTTCAAGTCTTTTTAAAAAAGCATGTGAACATGCAGTATGAAATGTAATATTAAATTTTACAGATTAGATTATGAGAAAGTGAAGAAAATGGAAGTTGAAAAAGATCTTAAGTTCAAAGAGGCAGAGGTTATGCAGTTAAAGGAAACAATCAATGGATATTCAAAAGAAAACCAATGCCACCAAGCAAGAATAAAAGAATTGGAAATTGCATGTAAAAATATTGAAAAAGAAAAGATCCGAGGTGAGGAAATGGCAACTAGAAATTTAGAGCACTTGCAAAACATTCTTAAAGATGGACAAAGGAAAGCTTCAGACGAGTACAAAAAGCTATTAGCAAAACAGGACTCTTTACAAGACAGGTATCTTAATTCGATTTGCACCTCATCACTTAATTAATTTTTAAAACCCTTTTAAATTTATTAGTATTTTCAATGTCGGTTAAACTTATAACATCTTCTTAGCAATATTGGGCTATTTTAGTATTCACTTAATTATCGTCAGTTGATTATTTATCGTTTATTTTCCGAAGTATCACATGTTATTCAATGTCATAATTTTGCCATACTGTCCCTCTTCTGCGATTGTTTTGCTTGTAATTGAATGACAAAGCTTTTATTTCATCATTGTTTGAAATGGTGATTGTTCCTTCTTTGTGTGCAGGATATTTCGTACTTTTGACTTTATCATTCCTTAAGAGTTTGAATAAGACCGCGAAGAGAGAAGTGGCATAAATTACCAGTGTTAATTTAGTTTGTACGTCTGCCAAACCACAGATATGAATATCCATCATCATCATATGGATTAAGTGTGTAAATAAGAAATCATCTGACCCATTTGGTTAAAACTGCGGTTGGTTGAAATTAAATGGAAATAATTTTGTTTCGTTTTAAAGATAAAAAAAAAAGTGTATCGTAGTAACAACATCGTAGAAAAAGCCAGATAAGAATTCAGTTTGTCTTCCTTAAACATTTGTATGACCTCTAAATATTATAATCGCCTCCATGGCCTAGATTCAAATAGGTTAAAGTCCTACCAAATTTAGAGATGTGCGAATAGTCATAAAAATTGTAATATACCATCCATATTCATTTTATCTCCCAAAAATTGCGGTATACATATTGATTTTGCCTTCATCGTCTGTCCAAATTTCCATCCGTCTCCATTAAGCTTGTCAGACTTTCAAAGATAAAATTCCTGGGGGGTTTCAACAATTCTTCACAGGACCGATCAGTACCAACCATTGTTGTGCATATCACTGGCATGTTCCCGGTTCACTGCGAAAGATGGCCGCCAGAGTCATCATAGAAACATCTTGTCCGCCTTCCACAAATCAAACTGCTGGTGGCATTTAAATGAAACTTCATAGGAGTGATCAATACAATTAGTAGTTGTGCATATCGCCGCCATGTTCTGCTTTGTTACACAAAATGTCCGCCAGTGTATAAAAATGTAAAATATTGTCCAGCTTTCATAGGTCAGACTGATGGCGGGAATTCAAAAAACGTCACAGGAGAAATCAGTATCATCCCTTGTTGTGCATATCTGCTTCGCTACACAAAATGGCCGCCAGAGTATAAAAAGTAAAATCTTGTCTAGCTTTCACAGGTCAAACTTATCGCGGGATTTCAATGAAACTTCACAGGAGTGATCAGTACCACCCTTCTTTGTTCATATCGACGGCACGTTCTATTTCTGCACAAAATGGCCAACAAAGCGTAAAATAGAAAATTTTGTCCGTTTTTAAAAGGTCAAACTGCTGTCGGGATTAATTAAATTTAATTAAATTTAACAGTAATGGTCAGTACCATCCCCAAATGTTACAATTCGCTGCACGAAATGGCCGTCCGAGCAATTAATAGAAAGAAAATCTTGTACAACTTTGACAGACCAAGCTGCAGGCGGGATTTTACGGTAAATTTACAGGAGTGATTAGTACCATATTTAATTGTGCATATCGCTGGCACGTTCCGCTTCGCTGCAAAAAATGGCCACCAGAGCTATAAATAAGAAGGGTTGTCCAGCTTTCACATGTTAAGCTGCTGTTCGGATTTCAATGAAATTTCACAGAAGTGATCAATGCCTTAGTGAAACCTTGTTGTGCATTTCACCAGCAAGATCTGCTTTACTGCACAAAATGACCACCAGAGCTAAAAAGTAGAAAGCTCTTGCCTCGCTTTCAAAGGTCAAACTACTAGTGGGATTCCAATGTTATTTAAAGGAGTGATCAGTACTATACTTTGTTGTGCATAGCGCTGGCATATTTCGCTTTGCTACACAAAATTGCCGCCAAAGCTACAAATAGAAAGATTTGGTCCAGCTATCACAGATCAAACCGCTATTTGGATTTCAATGAAACTTCATAGGAGTGATCAGTAATTTCTCCAGTTATGCATTGGCCGGCACGTCCCTCATCACTGCACAAAATGGCCACCAGAGCTAAAACAGAAAAAAACTTGTCCAGTTTTAACAGGTCAAACTGCTGTAACACTCACATAGCTTTATTATTTGTAAATGGGGTTTATTGTTTTTATAATCATTATCTTTAAAAAAAAAACAACAATTTCCTCTAATGTCAGTTACATGGCTAACCGCCGTATGAACACATCTGCGGATGTTTCTAAATTCAAAATTTCACAATTTTTCGTGTTTAAATGTTGAATATTTATTAAGCCGGTGCTAGGGGGCGTGGACGGTAACTTGCCCTTTCCAGTACCGTCCATGAACAGGCTCAATCAAACCGAGTCTGCAACATTTTCAATTTTGCCGTGTTGGGCTTTCTTTAAGGATTCTGTTTTTCTCTATTTTACTTAGTCTGAAGCATCGTTGGTGTCAGTCATCTTTTCCTCTAGCAGAATGTAGAAATGAGCGCGCGCCAAATCACTTCAAAATTAAAAGTCACAAGCCAGAAGTCATTAGTCAAAAGTTACAAGTCAGAAATCAATGCCATCAGTCATAAGTCAGAATTCCAGAAGTCCAGGGCTTCCATATGTCTGAGCATAAACACGCATGAAGATGTTAAGCATAAATAAAATTGTGTTATTATTGTAATGTAGGGTATGGATTAGAAAGAGCATTGAAACACAAGGCTATATGATTTGTTAGAGAAGCATAGCCTAGTGTTTTAATGTCTTTTGTATCATTAGCAAAAATAAAAACGCATCCGCTGTCGTCACAATATTAAACCCCAGAAAAAAAAGTAACAAATTAACGAGCATCTGAATATGACATTTCTATCTATATCTCTTTCCCTGTTGTCGCAATTAGTTAACATTAGAAAAAATGAGCCAATCAACTTGTATGCTCAAGACCGACAGTGTGTGTGGGTCACTTATGCCTGCACTCCAGTTAACGCATCGTGCATGTATTGGTATACGATTTAACTCTAACACGTTTTCATTAGTAAAATCTCCAAACTATGATAAAATTCTTTTTTGCTAATAAATGCTGAATAATATGCTTAAATATTGAAACATAGTTTTATGTTTGTTTGAAGGGCACAGAAAAATGATTTAAAGCTTAAATCGTTGCAACATTCGAATGAAGAGCTACAAAAAGAAAATGCGGCATTATTAGCGGAATTAAATGAAATTAAAAAAAAACAATTGTCGAAAGAACTCCATGATTGTAAAAAAGCAAAAGAAGCAAATATTGGATCGAAAATGAATAAAGAAGACTATGAG
Organism: Ruditapes philippinarum; assembly: GCF_026571515.1. Classification (NCBI taxonomy): domain Eukaryota; kingdom Metazoa; phylum Mollusca; class Bivalvia; order Venerida; family Veneridae; genus Ruditapes; species Ruditapes philippinarum. The sequence continues at coordinate 23,347 of NW_026859125.1, read as the reverse complement.
CGTGATACAAAGAGAAAGGAAAGCAAGCTCGTTTACAAAGAAAAGGATAATTTACAAATACGGTAATAAAATCATAAAAGTTTCCTTTTCACAAATGTTGTTAGAAAACATTTCAATATACGATTTAAATTCCGTATATTACTTTTTGCTTATTTAACATCTTACATACAAAAGTGGAACGAACGTTGATTTATTATAATATTTTTTATAAATACTTTACATTTTAACGATTGTAAAATAGTAAAACAAATAATAACATGAAGGTCTCATCATACAAAAGATCTTAAAGTGTAGATGAGATAGCTTGAACGATGTCATTCATGTTTCGTATCCAAATATTCCTTTGATTTGTGCTTACCATAAATTGTTCAATGTTTCAAGAGATTTTAATCAACTGTCAACAGTCTAAGAAGTGAACTTGATTGCATTTATATAAAATTATAAACAAAACAGAGCAGATTTATTGATATAATGTGACATAAACATAATAGTTCCTCGTCATTATACATATAATAAATACAGCAAGAGAGAAAAAATAAACATACAAATTTATAATTATTGTTTGGTGTTTTTAGTCATATACATGTTTTCCTTTCTGATACTTAAATGATTTATTACAAAATATTGCTAATTTATTCAAAGAATTTGTATTACATGTATTAAAAAAATCAATAAATTTAAATATGTGAATTTAAACAAAAGTCAGAGTAAACTTGGCCAATTAAAACAAAATGATTTCCATCTTCTATATATCGTAAATGTTTACAAAATGTCTTCCATTCTCCATATTTAAATTGTGAGAAGGTATTTTTAGTTCAACTATTATATTACTCAGTTTTGAGCCATTTCAGTTTGATATTTCAAAGTAAATTCTAAGGTTTTTAAACAAAGTGGGTGAGCTTTATTTCTAACATCTTGTCTCCAGTTTCATAAATTTATATCTATTTCTTTACTCTAAATATTGTAGTAAAAATCAAAATATAAACATTTACAGATTTAAAAAATAACAATACATCATAAGATTCAGTTTCTTAAAGCAGTTGCTGAACTTTAGAATCCCGATAAATTTGATTTTTATCACTATCGGATATCGGCATCATTTCTATGCGACAAAATGTCATTCCTTTTTTCTAAGAGTTATTTTAAAACACGTTTTGATTTCCTATTTGCCTGATTATAAAATGACGAAATCGAGCAATGTTACCATAAAAATCTGCATTACATGTAGTCATTTTTATATCAAAAACCAATTTTCAATAAACCCTTTCTGTCTGTTTAGACATAGTTACTCCCCATATTTCACAAGAATGATTTAGTATAAACGCAACATAATCAAACAAATTAAAACTATTTTTTTTTGTTGTTTTTAATTGTTGACATGACGAGTTAATGGCTTCAGCAGTCATTATATTTGCCTTTATTATAATGTTATAAAAACTGTTCTACATATATATTAAAGGCAGAGGGGAACAGGTGATGGCACTAACAGACATAAGCTGATTGTGGTTGCTATTGAAATTGGCAATGAATGGAGCCATTGTGCCTACTCCTTTCAACACGATTATAAAAATAATCCTTTGCATCCAGTTAGTGACACCTTTAAAGACAGTTTGGGTTTGCAGTCAGACAAAATTCGCTCTGTCGTGTTATTCGACGAGAACAAAAAGTTCCATAGCTTTGGTTTTGATGCTGAGGAAAAGTATGCAGAATTAGCAGAACACACCACATGGTTTTTCTTCAAACTCTTTATGATGAAATTATCAGGAAAAGATGTAAGTAAAGTTACATATACTTACTAATAGATATTAAATATTTTTTGGTAAAATTTTATTATTTCTGTTGAAATATGAAAAACAAGCTATTGAAAAAAGAAAACAACAATAAAGATCAACAAGGTAAAGGCAACGTTCACAGTACGCAGCCTCCGAAACACCCAAGCTGGGCACCCAGAAGACACCGACAAAAACGTGAAGTGAACACAAGGGCGGCGAAAGGAGAGGGACATGCAAAGTGTGAAATGATATAAACAAAAACGGGCCCATATGGGAATTAAAGGGATAAGGGCGAAAATGGGAGAGGGTGTGTGAAAAAATACCTACCGTAAACGAAAATCCAACAAGGCAGACAACACAAAACATTCAAAAACAAGTAACAATACAGAAATTGAAAACACGTGAAGGAACACAGAGGGGTACCGCCTTGGAACGGTCAGTGGTAGTTAAACTACTGGGGAGTTTCAACCGGTTTTAGGCGCGATATAGCCTCGATGAAGATGACATACTGTGTAATACATGTACTAAAATTTGCTGTATATAAATGTACAAAAATTGAGATTCATGTAAAAACTATCGCTAAAAGAAATATACATAGAATTACAGTGTTTTATGTAAATTATATTCACTACGTAAAAAATCTAGATCTATATACAAATGTAAATGAATAATGTTATGAGATCACTGTTAAGTAAAAACATTCGTATGATAAATTTATTGGGAAACTCCGTGTATATATTACTTAATAACTTGCTTGAATTTTATTGTTAATATTTTATTAATCTTTTATATCAAAGTTCATGAAAACACGTTAATTAGTATTTAAAATCTGGATTTGTTTGCTGATCAAAATATTTCTAACAGAGAGAACACAATAGTGAAAATATAAGAGCTGGTGTTAGCGAGTGAAATATAATTTATATTACGTACAAAACAAACATTTTTTTTCTAAGTATTTCATTTAAGTACTTTTCAATATGTCAATACTTATTAAATTTTACTGATATTTTCCCGCTTAAAAACATGAGCTCTCATTCGTGACGTCATCAAATCATGATATATTCTTGTTTAAAAATATTTCTGTAACTTTTTACGAATTACTTTTTTAAAATAGTATGTGTAGATATTCGTGCGTTTCTCTAAATCAGACACATTTTACTCACGAGGGCGTGTTTCTGACGATGTTTCCACTTATTCATTATACATTTTTTCATCCGCATTCAGATGTAGTCCGGCTACTGTGAAAATTAAATTCAATAATTTTATTTTGAAATTATCAAAATTAAATTCACTGTCCACTGAAAGAAAAGCATAACATAGAATTAATAACGAGTACTTCAAGGATTTTAGTTTTTTTATTAACATATTTTTTTACAAAAATTTCTGCAATATCGATATGAGCAGCTTAGACCTGATTTGATTAAATTGAATTCTGCAAAATCAAAGACATACATATTTAGGTTTCCGAGATTGGTGTACATGTTTTCCTCATCTGACCACGGAATGGTTAGATGAGGTATAGTGATAGGTCTTTGTCCGGAATCTGTCGTCGTACGTCGGGAGTCGTCAACATTGAAGTTGTGAACACTCTAGCAGTCCCAGTATTAATTGGATCATAAACTTTATCAAAATATTTTTTCTCAGTGAAATGTGGTCGTGTTCGATAATGGGTAACTTCAGGTTAAAAAGTAAGTCAGAGGAGCTAAAAATAAACAAAAATCGTGTTAACACTTCTTTAATGGCTATTGTTTTGATCCAAATTTCTTGAAAATTGGCCAGGAATTTATTTTTTTTAAATGGGTCACTAGGGGTCAAAAACTATCACATATCCCCAGTATCGAAAACCTTGTAAACACATTTGAGGCTACTGTTTCAATCAAAGTATCCTACAAATTGGTCAGAAAAAGAATGTTTTGATGAATTCTAGTTCAAGTTTAAATATTCAAAAACTAGGTCATACAGCCCAAAAATGTTATAAAAAACTTTGTTTACACTTTAAAGGTTTTTGTTTTAAGCAAGATATCCAGAAAATTGTTGAGAAATGTTGTTTTCATTATCACTAAGTCAAGATTGAATATGGGTCACCTTGGGTCAAAAATTAGGTCACACAGCCTAAATATGGAAAAAAAACTTGTTAGCCCTATTGAGGCTTCTGTTTTGAACAGTCCAAATATTCCGGAAATTGGTCAAAAAGGTAGTTCTGGTGATTTGTGATTGAAGAATGAAAATGGGTCCATTGGGGTTTAAAAGAAAGTCATCCAGGCCAAATAATGGAAAACCTTGTTTACATTCTTGAGGCTACTACTTTGATCCAAATATCCTGGAAATTGGTCAGGAAAGTCGTTCTTATGATTACTAAGTCAAGTTTGAATTTAGGTCACTTGGAGTCAAAAGCTTGGTCACGCAGCCGAAATTATATTGAAAAAAAAAACATTTTTAACACTCAAGAGGCTACTTATTTTAAAATATCTAAATATGGTCAGAAATGTTGTTTTAATTATTTCTATGTCAAGTTTGAATATGGGTGACCTGGGGTCAAAAACTAGGTCACACAGTCCAAATATGTTAACCTTGTTAAGGTTTCTGTTTTGATCTAGATATCTTCGAAATTAGTCAAAAATGTTGTTTTGATGATTTGTTAAGCAAGTTTGAATTTGGGCAACGTGGGGTCAAAAATATGTCACACTGCCAAAATAAAGACAATCTTTGTTAACACCCTTGATGCTACTGTTTTGATCCAAATATCCTGTAAAATTTGGTCAGAACATTGTTTTGGTGAGTTCTAAGTTAAGTTTAAATATTGGTCACCTGGAGTAAAAAACTAAGTTGCACAGTCCAATATTATAAAAACCTTGCTAACAATCTAGAGACTATAGTTTTGATCCAAATATATATATTTTTGGTGATATCTAGATCCAGTTCCAATATAGGTCACCTGTGGTAAAAAACTAGTTCAGACAGTCCAAATTAAATGGGATTGAGCTTTCATAATCAGGTGAGTGATATAAGTTGCCTCGTGACCCTCTTGTTTATTTAAGGTCCTCATCGATTGAAACTGTTACAGTTTAAAATAGTTATTCCTCCCGTTTTCTGGTATTTACTTTGGTCTGTCAACAGATAACACAAAACATAGAGATTGAAGATGACACAGGCAGAAAGATGAAAGCTGTTGACGTTATTGGTGCTGCTATTCAATATCTGAAAGGCCACCTGCTCAATTGTTTAGAAAATAGACTACCAGATATAGGCAAAGAAATTCACTGGGTTTTGACTGTACCTGCTATATTGAATGACTCCGCTCAACAATTAATGAGAGACGCTGCAAGTAAGGTGAGACCACCTTTATACATATGTTGTCATCTAAATATGAATTCTACTGAATTAACATTAAAATAAAATTTCATCTATAGACTAATGTCGTAGACGCCTTCGTAAAGATATTGCAATCAATATTATTACGCGGGATGTTCCGAAATAATGTTATCTGTCATTTGTTTAGTGAAAATCGTGACAAATGTACTAGAGAAGTAAGTCAATATAATGAACACTGGTGCAAAATGTTAATTGACCAGTGAGCTATAGCCTTGGTTTGGTGAATATGATATACTGTCGGTGTTAATAAGTAAATCGACCCCCATAGAATATTGACCCACCCTTCGGTCAATATTCTGTAGAAAGTTTGACTTATTTTCTATAAATTACTGACACTGAATGAAAGTGACCCCCACCAGAAACCTGTTAAATATAGACCACGTCCCCATCTAATCGATCCCAAACAGATTATTTACTACTGGACGCTGCTGTTGCAACATTTGGCGTAATTTCTCTTTGAATTATGTGTGTCCTTGCACAAGTTCAAGCGGTATTCAATCCTCAAAAAGTAAATGGAATCAATGATCTTGAAGGAAAATATGGCAATATAAGAAAATGTACGGGACATAATTTTATATTTTGTTCAATCGTATTCACAACTCAGGTGGTCATGAGAAGTACTCCGCATTGTTTTTAAATCAAATGTTAACTTATTATTTGATATAAGCTTTAGCATAATATTTGAAATTTAGCATTCAATGGAAGCGTTGGAAGTTATAGCCAACTAATAATGGAAATAATTGGTTGGTTAAGTATTCCTACGTTTGAGTGAGATCGTTTGCTATTTCTAGTGCATGCTACTCTGAGTGATCTTTCTGAGAAGATGGTTACAATTCCAAGACTGTGACAATTTAATTCGTGTTTAGGGGTCGTAATATTTTCCATGGGTCAATATTCATTATAAAGGAAAGACAGGTGGCTGGCCATTTTCATTAGAGAAATATGACAATCCTTCACAATAAAAGGCAAGCAGATTAAAGTCAAATACTGTACAAAATGTTGACATTACCACATATAAAAAGTGGAATTAACTAAACACTATTGAACAGGCTGCAAAAGTTGTTTATTATACAACGAATGTTGCTTAACATAATAAATTAATAACTTTGTCCGTTCTCCTCCCATACATCCGAAAAGAAGTCAGATGTAACGAAATGTAAATTTTTTTATTCTTATAAGAGTTACCGCATTTCTAGGTATACATGCTTAATAGTTATTCAGCCTTATAATTAAGATACAATTTGACTCTATCTTATCTTAAAGGCCCACTATGCCCCAGAAATTATTTTATGTTTTATTTTCATTTCTGCAAAAACTGTTCATTTTTTTATGTTTTTCTATAGTTTCCAAAAGATACTCATTTAACCATTTGCCATTTAACTGAAGAATCATTTTTGTTGCTTTTTGACAATCAGTACAGTTAAAGCTTTTTGTTATTTTGTACGGAAGTCAAAATGCAACTTTGTTTACATTTTGCTACTTTTATGACAAATTGTTTCACATTTGACACTACTTTCCTACGGTACCAAGCACATAACGTGCTCTTAAAATATGATTTAATGTTATAAAAATTATGTTTGCCTTTTCTGAAGAATAAAATATTTAATCATTTCTGAGGCATAATGTGCCTTTAAACTAGTATTATATTTACCCGTGTAAGATTTTAATCACGTAACCAACGCTATGACTACACGAAACAATGGTATTCATCGATTTGGTGCTGGATCTTTGGAATCCCTCCAGGGAGATACAGTGCCGGGCTCTGAGCCTCGACAGAGTCCACCAAAAGCTACTGGGGGTCACTCCTTCCATCATGCCAAGAGGAGACCAAAAGGCTACAACAAGCCAAGGAGGAGGAAAGTTCAACAGCAACACTTCAAAGTGATGCATTGGAACGCAGAAGGAGTCTTCAACAAAAAGACTGAACTTCAGCACTTCCTTCATGAGAATGACATCAATGTCTGTTGCGTTCAGGAAACACGCCTGCAACCAGCTAAATCCTTTAAGATCAGAGGATACCAGTGCTTCCGAAGCGACAGGGTTGGCAGAAAGAAAGGAGGCATCATGACATTAGTCAGGAACAACATCAATGCTATCCAGACTAAAATGCATATGGATGACTCGGAATTCCAAGTGCTGAGCCTCAGATTGAACGGCTTTCAAATGACTCTTGTGAATATGTACTCTCCAAATGACAAAGCTCTTTCCCTAGACAGTATCCCAATGGAAGCAACAAACCTCATGGTTGTTGGAGACTTCAACAGTCACTCACAAAGCTGGGGATATGACCACATGGACAACCGAGGAGAGGAAGTGGAGACCTGGCAGGATAAACAACAGGCTGAACCTCATCAATCAGCCGGAGGATCCCCAACTTTTTACTCGAGAAGATGGCACTCGACATCAAACGCCTGACCTTTGCCTTCTGTACTGACGACATATAACGGACATGTCCAGAGGAAAGTCACTGATCAACTTGGAGGCTGTGATCACCGTCCAGTCCTCATCATACTGGACCGCTCTGTCTCTATGTCATCTAGCCTACCCAGATGGAACTACAAAAAGGCTGATTGGCCCCTTTTTCAGTCTGTGAGTGATGAACTCTGCAAACACATCAGAGTTGAAGGCAGAGACATTAACAACATAGTCAGGGACTTCAACCAATGCATCCTCAAGTCAGCACAACAGTCCATCCCTAGAGGTGCGAGGAAAGACTACAAGCCCTACTGGAGTGAGCAGTTAGAGGAGCTGCAAACCAAGGTGTCCGAAGCCAGAGTTGAAGCCGAAAACAATCCCTCACAGGAGGCAAACCACAACTTACAGCATGCCAAGGCCAAATTCCTAAGGCACAAGCTAGAGGTCCAAAGAAAGAGCTGGAGACACAGACAGCTTCATTGAACCTCGAGAGAGATGGCCGAAAGTTGTGGAGGTTGACAAAACAGCTGAACGACGACCAAGACAAAGCGAGAGGCTCAGTTACCTTGGAAGAGGAGGGAGAGCTGTTGGTGGGCAAACAAGCAGCAAACGTCTTTGCCCAAAACTAAGCGACATCCCCATCAACAGTGAACGACTGAGGGAAGCAAGAAGAGAACAAAGGGACAGAAAAACACCTAAGGTTACGTCAGAGTGCATGGACTCGCGCCTGACGCTTCATGAGGTTCAGGTAGCTTTCAGGCAACTAAACACCAAAAAATCTCCCGATCCTGACGGAATCACAAATGAGATGCTGACACACCTGGGCAATACAGCAATGTGCAAACTCCTGGACATATACAACTACAGCTGGAAAACAAGGGCAGCTACCACAGATTTGGAGAGAGGCAACGATGATCCTATACTGAAGAAAGGGAAGGACCCAAAAAGGGCAGCCAGCTACCGTCCAATTCAGCCTCACCAGCTGTGTTGTTAAGACCATGGAGAGGATTGTGAACGCACGCCTGAAGTGGTACCTGGAGACCAATGACCTGCTGGCATCTGAACAGGCTGGTTTCCGGCAATTCCGTTCCACAGAAGACCAGACTACATACCTAGCGCAGGAAGTCGAAGACGCATTCCAAGAGCAAAAGGTGGTCCTTACATTGCATGGATTTGACCTACAAAGAGCGTTCGACAAAGTCTGGACAGAAGGGCTACAAGTAAAGCTCATGAGGAATGGAGTTGGAGGGGCCATGCTTGAAATGGATCAACTTCTTATCTGTTTAATAGAAGAGCCAGATCAGCCTGAACCAATCCAACAGTAGGAAGTTCCTGCTACGCCATGGTGTCCAAAGGGTGGAGTCCTAATCCCCGACACTCTTTTTCTGGTCTTCATCAACGACCTGGTGTCCTGAATGCCTAAGGCGAATTAATGCTGCGCTTTATGCTGACGACCTGGTGCTATGGTGCAAAGAAGAAGCACGCCTCTAGTGCACATACAGAATGCAAAGAGCTAATGGACAAACTCGCAGCATGGGCCGAAGACTGGTGTGTCACGATCAACAAAGAGAAGTCGTCCACCACACTGTTCACCTTGTCAACAAAGCAGAGAGCTGGGAAGGTCATGTTGGCTGGAACTCCACTGAAGGAGGAAGACGAAGCCACATACCTTGGGGTCACACTTGCTGGGACAACCTGGGGTGCAAATGAGCAAATACTGAAGACTGTATATCAGGGCACAGTAAGACCCACCATGGAGTACAGCTCAGCCACATGGTCCACAACAGCCAAGACAAACCAGCAAGCCCTGGATAAAGTACAGAATCAGGCGCTTCGTATAATCACAGGGGCCACAAGTCTACACCAATCGCCTTCATCGAGAAACTGACCGGAATTCAAACACTTCACGAAAGAAGACAAACCAAGGTCGCTTCTCCAGGCAAACAAGTACCAGTCCCTCCCAGACCACCCCATGAACAGCAGACTTGAGGGATTCACCAGAACCGCCTCAAGCGCTGGCAGCTTTGTACATCAAGCAAAGAAGCTGAGTAGAGAGCATGCAGCTGAACTAAACACTCAGACAATTCCCTTGGGCCGAGCAGACATCACCAACCTACAGCAAATGACCTGTCTGCAGTCAAAGTGGCACTTGCTATTTCCTGGCACTAGACATGGGCACAGGAAAAATGAGACCATCCGTAGAAGTCTGACACTTGCGGCTATCTACGCAGACTATCCTTCGGAACACATGGACCCATGTATACACAGATGGGTCAGCCACTAGAGCCGTTAAGGAGGAGGCGGTGGTATTCCAGCATAACGTACCCGTCAGGCCAGAAAAACAGCTATACATCGCCACTGGGAAGCACTGCAAGCAATTACAGAGCAGAGACTGAGGCACTCATGAAAAGGCAGTCTTTTTGATAGAAAACTCGCCAGAAGAGATCACCTCTGTAAGTCTTCCTCACAGATTAGCAAGATCAGTCCTGGAGGCCCTACAAAACAACAATGTCCGCTGAACTAGCGCAAGCCGTGAACAAGCTTGGGTCGTCCTGTATGTTATGCACCTCAGTGGATACCATCTACTGTGGGAGTTCCCGGAAATGAGGAGGGCCGACAAGCTGGCTAGGTTTAGGAGCCCAGTTGGAGCAACCAGATAACCAGGTGACATACAAGGAGAAAGCCACCATCATTCAAGGCTCTCACCAAGACAAGACAGGAAGCGGGATGCCTACCACATGCTAAACCGACCAGAAACAAAGTGGTGATGGTCCAGGCTTCGCTAGGGACACAACAGACTGAATGCACACATGTGCAGGAAGTACAAACTGGTGCCGTCCTAGGCATGAACCCATGATCCCTAGATTGAAAGACAGACACTTTTGATATTCGTCCACCACTTGGATAAATATTAAAGTCTTGTTCTTCTGTTTTATATTAATGCTAATATTATCAATTCATTATACATAAACATAAGTAAAACTTGCAATTATTTTTGTTGCTATTGTTGCATTCAATGTAGTACAAATCACCCGCAAGAAGTAATTTTTCAACCAAATGAGAAATAAATCATATCATTTGTAGTTCCTGCATTTAATCAGACGAGAAATTAAATCATAGCTTGACAATGAAGTATTTAAGTTTTGCTTTTAGCATATCTTCATTATTGTCTTGTTTATTATGAAAGGGGTTAACTTAAAAAAAGCCAACAAATGGCGGAAGGGGTCATTATTTAAAGCTGTCACGATTTTTCTCGAGGGTCATTATAGGGAGGTCAAAATACTTGACTTTGTCACATATGTCAATTTTACATCTGGAATTGTGCATCAAGTCCAATTCTATATAGCTGGATCTCGAAATATATTAAATAAGGTTTCTTGATCAACTGATGTCAAATTTTAATTTTGCACCGACAAATGTGCATGTACTCACAATTTCATAACTGTAGACTTAATACAAAAAAGTAATTCACTTGGTCATGACCCGGTCGTTAGGGGTGGGAGTAATTTTGAAAAAAAATAGACACTATTTATACTAAAGCCTGTGGAATTTTAGGAGAGGAGTTGTTACGTTTTTACTACATACATAAAATAAAAAACATGTATCCCGAGCAAGGCCAATTTTGACCCTGTGAGTATCAAACATTGTAAAGACCTGCAAGACGATGTTGCACGCCAAATATCTAAGGGGTCCCTTGTCCATGCGACTTTAGAGTACATGGTTTTTATCTTTTTATTATATATATTTAAGGAAAACTACATGACCACCGGGGAATTTTAACAAACTTTGTAGTAGCCTGCTAGGCAATGTAACTTACCAAAATCTAGGGTTTTTATTAAGGTTTTACATACAAGGAAAACCCATGGCAACGTGGAATAGAGCCAATTTTGACACTTGAGATATAAAATAACTAGATATAGACCTGTTGGGCAATGTGACATACCAAATAATTATCTAAACTCTAGTCCTTACGCTTTAAAGAAGAATATTTGTAAGGTTTTTCTTTTGGTTGCAACAAAACTTCTGCCTGAAATGAAAATTATTTAAACAATTTAGTACTTACAAAATCGGCCCACTGGTTTAGGAAGAGATATTGCTTGAAACAGAAGTTCATGACGTACGACAGACAACGTACACAGCTCACCATAAACATATTGCGCTTAGTTAAGCTAAACATTGAGACAAACATCATGAATAATAACAAATTCTTTAGCAAGAAAAACAATGCTGAGACGACGTTTTTTAAGGTTAAAATGTTTTTGAAGGTTAACAAAATTTTACATTTTTCTGGGACTTGAACCTTGGAGAAGAGTGCCACAATGTGTGATCTGCACGACATATCAATGTGTGTAGTCTGCATGACATGTCAATGGAGCAAATATTTGACACAAGCATCATTTATCACTTTCATTTTGCACCAACAAGTTCTAAAAAGAGATCTGACACAGAATTGATTGCTGAAACTTTTTTCTTTGACTTTGACCTTGACTCTGTACCCTAAATGTGCATCTGCATGTCGTCCAATTTTATAAACATTTGATCCAAGAAGATATCTTAAACAAATTTCTTTATATAGCAGACTTAACTGCGAAGTTGAGCACCTGGAACCTGGTTTTACTCAATCAAACCGTGTAGAATAAGACAAAAAATGTTTATGTAATCATTCTTTACAGATTTGATGAAAAAATGTAGCATTATTTTTTTTAATATTTTAGGCTGATATTACAGAAACACAGTTGACAATTGTCACAGAACCAGAAGCGGCAATTGTATACTACCAAATGGAAAAACAGATCAGGAAAATACAGACTGTCGATATATCCAGTCCTGGGACAAAATGTATGGTTATTGATCTTGGAGGTAGGTACTAAGTTATACAGGATTGAGGGGATGAATTTAATACATTTTTCTGTTACTTTATAATCAAGTTTATATCAAGGTCAAATTGACCACTATAGAAATCATAAACTTAAGATGTCTATGTTACAAGACTTAGAGGACAGCTATATTTAATAAATTGTTGACAACAATAACCATTTTACCAACATAATATGTATTCGGATAAAAAATACTAGGAGTAATAAGTATACAGGGTCACTTCAATATTCAGTTTTATGGTGCTGCTTTATTAAAAAGAAAACATGTACACTATTATTCAATTAATTACAGATTCATTAAGCATATTTTCTATGAAGTTCTTCATGAACAAGATATTGCCAATAGTCATAATGGATGCTAACGACTATTAAATGTTTCATAGGGCTGATTCTTTTCAGTAGCTTTGGGATGAATATATATATATATATATATTCTAGCTACATTCTGATAGTTAGAAAAACTGTAAATTGATCTTCCCAAATAATATCTCCAATGAGAAATTAAAACCATTGAAGCTGTTCACTTAGCAATCAATTAGAATGTTTTACGTAATTCTGTAAATAATGTTAATTATTAAAGAGTACACAGCTAATATTACAACAAGAAAAATAAAACAATCACTGGTGAATCTTTAAGAATTTGATTTTTAATTCACTTAGATGAATAAGTTTAAATGTATAAAAAGTTTTAAAAATTGCAGAATTGTTTTTTTTGCAGGTAATACTGTTGATTTCACTATATTAGAGCGTCAGTCCTTTCAGAAATTAAATCGGCAACTGGTATAGCATGTGGTGAAAACATGGTGAAAGAGGGATTCCTTGAACTCCTCCGTAATATAACAGGTGACACAGTCTATCAGAAATGGATTGATGAATATGCTGATGATCAAATTGAATTGCAAAGATATATTGAAGTAAAACTCAGATCAATCAAAGATTACAGAGGTGGATTTGAAACATTCAAAGTTCCATGTACACTAGATGAAGTATTCCGAGAAATGAGCCATGAAAAGATAGAACAAGCCATAGAGAGATCACAATATAATGGTAGAATTAAATGGTTTTCGGATAGATTAAGAATAGATTCAGAGATAGTCAAAAATCTGTCCAAACCTTGCACTGATAGGATAGTAGGTCATGTTCAACATTTACTGAAAGAACCTGAGGTTCAAGGAACGAGCATATTTCTGATGGTCGGCAGGTTTTCCGAGTCTCCAATAGTTCAAGAGACCATAATAAAAGCATTTCCTACTGTTAACGTCATCATTCCGGAAGATCCAGGCACAGTTGTTTTGAAAGGTGCAGTGATTTATGGTCATCAACATTAGGGCACTGATTTAACACAATCACACTGTGTTTAGTAATACCAGATCAAGTATATTTTCTAGACTTAATTATACCCTGATCAAGAAGAAATTTATAAGTTTTGATATCTTTCGTTCTTATGTATTTTCACAGTGTACATGCTAAAATGTATAACATATTATCTGTGTATGTTATGGAATGAACAAAACGTCTTTTTATTTTCTAAAGAATATTTTAACACCACAAAAAAGAAAACAAATAAGCTCCAAATTTATTCTAATTGCACATATATTGTATGTTGCACATAAGCTGAACTGAAAACTTACAGCTTCATGATAACGAGAATTGACTTCACTTTTATTTCACTGTAACAACAAATATTATAACACTACAGATGAGCTTCTTTGATAGATATACATTATATAAGATTTCCTAAAACATACACAATGGTGTATTGTTAACATTAAAAATATTTATGTAGGAAAGAAATATATTAATAACTACATGTAATTATTTTCGTTGTTTTATTTTCTTTCAAGGTAAAAATGTTTTTTAAATAAAAGGTTTGAAAATAACATCTTTTGCTTGTTTTAAATCATTGCTGGTAAAAAAATAAAATTTGGTAAATATTGCCAGGACTTTGTTGTTTTTGTTTGTCTGATTTCAATGTGTGATGCGCCTAACCGGCTCTCCGTGATAACTAACTAGTAATTACCAATGTATCCAGCGATGCGAGACAACTCACCAGTAGTGTCCAAAATCAATTCAAAATCAAGTTTTTCTTTCACTTTGACCTTGATACTTCTACCTTTATTATTTGAGAATCAAATAAGTGTACTATGCTTCCTACAATGATATTTTCATTAAAAAAAACCTGTTTGATCTAAAGTCTGTCAACAATGATGTCTCATATTGATGCTTTTTAATCTAACCTGGGACATAGATCTAATATTAGACTTTAATAATGAGTGGGTAATAATTTGCATCAAAACTAAGATAGGTGTCTCCCTACACAAATACATATTGCTTTACCAACCCTTTTACAAATTATAGCAAAGAATTATTTTTTGGAAACTTTTGGTACTTATTCACTAAATTAAGTCCTAAACATTCAAAGCTGATGATTTCAATATGAATGGCTTGGAGTGTATTGTGTAACTTTATCATACACATGTGCAGATTTTGCGACTCGTAAAAATGGTATCGCACGGCCGTGCATATATTTTAAAGTGACGTCATTTGCATTATACTAGCATAACGTTAAGACGCACCAAATGTTAGCCTATATCATAGGCGCGTTGATAAAAAATGGTTCTCCTTGAACCAGAAGTTCACATAATATATTTTATTCAACCCGTTCAATAAAGTCAGTATTAAACCTATACTCATTCAACATCCTCTATTTATGTCTGAAGGACAGCTAAATACCCTGATGCAGTACAATTATCAACCTTGGACCGACATCAACCTGTTATTTGTATTTATTTATAAAATAAAATTTATAAAAGGAACTGATTCCAAAAGTGTTTAAACGAAACCGCAAACTTTCAAAGTATTCAAGAGTGTTATGGTTCTTGTATAAATGAGACCTCTCAACCACAACAGTTTCACGTTAATGCCTCCGATATTTTTTGGATTATTTCCAAAGTAAGCTAAACCCAAGAGACAGATGGCTGCTTAGTAAAGTGTATCCTACTTACAATTTATTATATGATAAAACTTGTTTCAATTTTCCTGAAATGGCATTCAATTGAAAGATAATTACAAATTGCATAAAGTTTCAATAAAGCATTTATTTTTTAGTTCAGCTATAAATCAGCTATTACTCCTTTTCTTGTTATAACATGTCTACAGTTTGCTATTTTTTACAGTTCTAAGTACTTACAAATATTACAATATGTTGAAAGGTAATAATTGATAAACACGCTCTATACCACACGATAATCGTACATTTAAGTCCTGCATGTCATCTTTTCTGTCTGAAAAGTCCCTTATCTGCAAGCTAGCTGCCTAATACATGTACAATGTATTTATATTTTGATATTCATGTCTAAAAAGCCCCTTAACTGCAAGCTAACTGCCTAATACATGTACAATGTATTTATTCTTTGATATTTAATTCACTTAAGGACAGATAAATCGGAATAAATTAAAGACAGAATAGAACATGGCAATATATATAATCAGAAGTAAATGAAGTTCACGATTTCTTGTCTTTTTCTAATTCTTTAATTTGGGCAGCTTTACCTGCTGCAGCTGCTGCTAGAATTTGTTGACTTGTTGTGATAGATGTCCCTGAGGAACCAAGAATAACATTTGCTGGACTCCCAGGGGTAACACCTGATACAGACGACCCAACTGTTGTAAATATGACATTAGCAGGGCTTCCAGAGGTTGCGCCCGTGACAAGTTTACTCAGTGTTTGTCTAAGAGCTGCATCACTTTGCACAGCAATTGTCTGTCCTGTAGGACCAACTGTTTGGATAAGCTGACCTTGTGTTGAGAATCCCTGAACTCCTCCGGCAAGCTTCATAGATCCAGGATTAATTATTCGAGCAAATACAGGCTTCCCTTGTTGTGGTGTTTTTCCCTGTGGTCTAGTATTCTGAACAATATGACCAGGAGGTAGCACTTGCCCTTGCTGCAGAGCTGGCTGGGAAATTAAGATTGTAGCTTGACCTGCCTTAAGTCCAGCTTGTTGTGAAAGAACTGTTCTAACCATTTGAAGATTAGGACTTTGTGGGGTACCCACTGCACCTGAAACTGGAAAATGAGTGATTCTTTATTCTTTTATCCTTATTTTATCAACTAGAAATCTTGGTAGAGTTACAGTGCTAAGCTGTTGTATTTGAACACTGGTATGTATTATTTCAAATTGAGCATAAACATGGAAATTTGTCACTTTTATACAAAAGATTTGTTACACTGAGACTTTTATACAAGAGATTTAGAGGACTAGCTTGGTCCACTATTTTCAGAGCAGAACAGAAAATTGCAAATATAGAGATAATAGGAATTAATGGTCCCAATGACCTAAACCTTTGTCCTTTTCACCCGAATAAGGGACTCATCAGGATGCACCAACATACCTTGTCTTAATGTAAACTAATATTCTAATTGAAGCAACCAACAATAAGCAAAAACATTTTAACTAGAACTCCGCGAGTCGGATGTGTCGCTTTGTGAACAATATAGTTTAGGAGAAATGGCCAGGACAAAAATGAAATATGAAAATTAACGAAGGGCAAAAACTCAAAAAATAAGAAGTGCAGAGCAGAAGTTTCTGTGCACTTCACTTCTAATAAATAAGATCTATCATTCTATGAAGTTTCGATCTATCATTCTATGAAGTTTCAAGTCCATATCTTTTATGATTTATGAGAAATGACCTGGACAAAAATAAAGTATGAAAATTAATATAGGGCAATAACTCAAAAGTAAGAAATGCAGAGTACCGGTTCTTGAACACTGCACTTTTTCCTAATGAGATTTATCATCCTATGAAGTTCCATGTCCATAGCTTTCATACTTGAGGAGAAATGACCTGGACAAAAATAAAGTATGAAAATTAACAAAGGGGTAATTACTCAAAAATTAAGATATGCAGAGTACTGGTTCTTGTGCACTGCACTTCTTCTTAATGAGATCTATCATCCTATGAAGTTTCAAGTCCATAGCTTTTATAGTTGAAGAGAAATGGCCCGGACAAAATTAAAGAATGAAAATCTACAAAGGGCAATAACTCAAAAATTAAGAAGTGCAGAGTACCGGTCCTTGTGCACTGCACTTCGGGTTATTGAAAGAAGCATGCATACCAAGTTTAAAGTCAATCCGACTTATAGTGACACAAAAAATAAACAAAATCATTTTGACTTAATACAAGTATGTTCATAGGACTCATTAAGATGCATCCACATAACAAGTACTTAGATTTTAGATCATTGCATTTCAATGAAGGCCAGTTTTATTATGTTAGGCCCCAGTAGTTTTGACATTTGACATTTTAACCTGAAAATGGGTGTGGCAGGTAGATATCATTATAGTGCATAAACATAGAAAGTATGAAACTCCTAGATCAATGTGCTTTAATGACCAGTTTTGTGGGGTTTTCTTATGTCTCAGAGAGCCTGACCTTTGACCTGAAAATGTGCCTGGCAGAGAGAACACATCAAGGTGCAGTTTCAATGTAATAGCTTTTGTTAGTATTAAAGTCAAAAAGTGTAAATGAGAACTGACTTTATATCCCTGTATAAATATAATTATATTTCAATGTAATTGGGCTTATTGCATATTTGCAATAATGCCTTGTTTATTTCAGCAAAGTTCCAATGGAAAGGGGGATAATCAGGTATTTCTATATTGGGGAATTGAAACACAGTTGTCTTTCTTGTAATCTTTGACAGGAAGTAGATTTATGATTATCTCCCCTTCTCAATTCCATGCTTAGTAGCAGCAGCTTCAACTCTGAATTATTTTAAAACAAAAAATCGAAATAAATCTTAGAAATTCCAAAGATGCCTGGAAGAGGAAAGGGAGCAGGGAGGAAGAGGAAGGCCTCTGAGGCACTTCAGGATAGAGGAGATGGGGAAAGAGTGCACATTCTTGAGGAGCAGGCTCCACAACAGGGTAAGGTTATTGACTTTGAGGAAATTATTTCAAAGTCCTTAATGTTACCTATATCAAATGAAAATGACAATCTAAACACAGGGGAGTATCATGAAAATGAAGGAACAATAAATGAAGTTTTTGATGATAAGCCTA
The DNA here is from genome assembly GCF_026571515.1 of Ruditapes philippinarum. NCBI lineage: Eukaryota > Metazoa > Mollusca > Bivalvia > Venerida > Veneridae > Ruditapes > Ruditapes philippinarum. Next base: position 4,845 of record NW_026859125.1, on the reverse strand, counting down.
GAAAGATTAGGTGTGGCGGGGACAAACTGGGCTCCCATGTACCTGAATCCTTAAAAACAAAAATAAAGCAAAATGAATATGTTAATTTTTCCAGTTTGATTAAAGGCCCAGTTGAATTAGATATGTTTGATGCTGGTGTAACTTTAGGCTTGGATAATTCCTTGAATCTTGTTACAAGGCCAAGGGTACAAACAGATAAGATCAGTTCCATAGAAAAATGGTCTGATGCCTTTTTAGTGTTTAGTAGCATCTATCTAAGTGCTCGTCAAGAACATACCCAGGACATTTTGCATTATATGTATGTCATTAGGGAGGCTGCAAGCAATTTTGGTGGTACCTTTTGGCGTACATATGACGAGCAATTCAGACTAAGACAGGCAACAGAATTTATGCCTTGGTCATCAATAAATTCTGACCTTTGTCTGCGGTGTTTTTCAGGCGCTGCTAGAACACAAAGCAGCTCGGATAATATGCCAGCAAAGCAAAATCAATCCAAGCCCCCATGTATTGACTACAATAAGGGCTACTGTAAATGGGTCAATTGTCGATACCCACATATCTGTTCTATATGCTTTACTCAACAGCATGGTCGTTGGCAATGTAAGGCAAACAATGACCAGAGTTCCAATAGCTCAAACTCCTTTCGTGGCTCATTTCGAGGCCCAAACCACAGGTCAAACTGGAGAAGCCCATCAAGAGGTTCATTCAGAGGTCAACGTCACTAATACCCCTTCTATATTTAATTTGGCCCCATCACCTATCAATATTTGTCAGCTTAGAAAGGAATTAGTTGGATACAACCAAAATGAGGCCAGATTTCTGTTAAATGGATACCTTTATGGTTTTTCACTGGAATATGAAGGTCCAAGACAAGCTAGTGATTCAAAGAATTTAAGGTCTGCAGCAGAATTTCCGGAATTTGTACGGGAAAAAATTGATAAAGAAATAAAGCTTAACAGAGTTGCAGGACCTTTTAAGTACCAGCCTATTTTTACTTTACGTGTATCTCCGATTGGTCTCGTCCCCAAAAAATCAAGTTCTCCAGAGTCAGTGGAGGGATTCCGGCTTATACATCATTTATCATACCCTGAAGGTCAGTCCCTTAATGACTTTATTGATCCAAAAAAATGTTCTGTTCAGTATACAAGCTTTGATGCTGCAATTAACATGGTTCAAATTTAGGACCCAATTGCGAACTTTTTAAACTGGACATCAAAAGTGCTTTTCGTTTAATGCCAGTCTCACCAGCAGACTTTGATCAGCTGGGTTTCAAGTTTGGGGATGAGTATTATTTTGACAAATGTCTTCCATTTGGGTGCTCTATAAGTTGTAATGTGTTTAACAGATTTGCTGATTTTCTAGAATTTGTAGTTAAAGGGAAAGCAAGATCACAAAATATTATTCACTATCTTGATGACTTCTTGGGTGGTGGTAGATCAGGAACAAATGAAGCCAAATCATTAATGGAAACTTTCATTGAATCCATGAGGCAGCTAAATGTACCACTTGCTGGGGAGAAAACAGAAGGTCCCAAAACAATTTTATGTTTCTTAGGACTCGAACTTGACTCCAAAAATATGGTTGTTCGATTGCCTCAGTCTAAAATAAATGATATACTGACAATCCTTCATTCTTTTTTGCATAAAGAAAAGTGCACTCTAAAAGAAATGCAAAGTCTGATAGGCAGTCTAAATTTTGCATGTAGAGCTATTTTACCGGGGCGTCCTTTTTGCCGAAGGTTGTTAAACTCAATCTGTGGCTTATCAAAACCACATCATCATCTTAGAATAAATAAAGGAATGAGGTCAGACATGTTAATGTGGAAAACATTTTTCCAGGGGTTTAATGGTGTTAAAGTATTTCATGATAGATTTTGGTCTACCAATGAAGATGTACAACTCTTTACTGATAGTGCTGGTGGCCAGGGTTTAGGTTTTGGCATCTATTTTGGGGGTCAATGGGCACTTGAAAAATGGCCAGACTTCTGGCACTCACAAGGGTACACGGCAGACATTACAGTACTAGAACTTTTCCCGATTGTGGCGGCAATTTTTATTTGGGGTGAGACTTGAAAAAACAAAAAGATCAATTTTAGAACAGACAATATGTCTGTATGCCACATAATAAATAAAATGACATCAAGGTCAGACCATGTGATGGTATTGTTACGTAATTTAACTTTAAAATGTTTGCAGCTCAACATTGTGGTAAAAGCAGAGCATGTGAGGGGTATTCATAATTCAATCACTGATAGTTTATCTCGTTTTCAGATGGAACGATTTCGCAAACTTGCTCCAGAGGCAGATCCAGACCCATGCAAGTTTCCATGCCAACTATGGCAGATCTTCACAAAAGAGCTATTAGTTTAATTCAAAGTAGTCTTTCAGTAAATACAAGACTGTCTTACAAAACAGCTTTGAACAGTTTTTGTCATTTTAGATCTAACTACGATTTACCTAAAATATGGCCGGTACCAATCAAGCATTTGGTTCTCTATATCTCGTATTGTTTCGAAAGGAGTTACTCCCCCTCAACAATTAGGTTATATATTTCAGGTGTGAGTTTTCTTCACAAGATTAATGGTCTAATAGATCCTTCACAAAACTTTGTTATCAAAAAAATGCTTGAGGGGTGTAATCGCCTTAGGCAATCAAGGGATTATAGAGCTCCCATTACTAGCAAATTGCTAGACAAAATTTGTTTGGCACTTCACAGTGTTTGCTCCTCGCAGTTCGAGGTTTTACTGTTCACGGCTGTTTTCTCATTGTCATATTTCTGTTTATTGAGAGTTAGCGAGGTTGTTGTGTGTCAGCATATGGGTAGTCAAAGGGCCTTAAGCAGGTCAGACATTTCATTAGAAAGTTCTAATGCTGTTTCCATCCGCTTGCGTGTAACTAAGACTAGGCAAACAGGGAGACCTGTGGTCATAAGACTTCCATATAGTGCCGACACAAGGCAATGCATTGATTCACTACGTCGTTTTATGGAAGTTATGCCTTCCAGAGCTGTTCAGTTTTTCTGTCACGAAAATGCATCCCCACTTACAAGGTATCAGTTTTCTGCGGTTCTGTCCAAAGCATGTCAACATGCTGGGTTAGACATTTCTGTGTTTAAAACCCATAGTTTTCGCATAGGTCGTGCAACAGATTTAGCTGTACAGGGTTACTCTGATGAGAAAATAAAATTACTGGGTCGGTGGTCATCAAAGGCCTTCTCTAGATATATAAGATTGTAAAAATTTCACCGATATTTTGAATTATTGCAGACATATGGATTGTGGGTGACTCTATTGTAAGGTGGACAGGTGAACAGTTTATGAAGCATGATAGAAGAAGCTTCCCACACTTGACCATAGACTGGTGTGGTACAAGTGGCCTTAGGGTTGAGGGCCTGCATCAAAAACTTCAATATGGAATGATCCAAGGCAAGACCCCTAAATTGATATTTATCAACATTGGAGGAAACAATATATGCAACACAAATCAGTGCAAAATTGTGCGACTTCTTAAAGCAGAATTACAATTTCTATTTTCAAATTTTTCAAATTCCTTTATTGTCTGGACTTTTATTTTACCTCGTTTGTCTTGGCGGTCTCAAGATAATGCAGCCATGAACAAAAAAAGAAATAACATTAACAGGCATTATCAAAGTTTACATTGCAGCACCCAAAAGGACGTGTTCTGAACATGAAATCTATCGATATGGCAACACCAGGGTTTTTTCCATTCAGACAACGTTCACCTGTCCACTGTAGGGAAAGAAATGTATATTTTGGCTTTAGGTGAAGCAATAGAAAAATTCTTAGGGGATAGGAACTTAAAATATATTGAACATTAAATTTTTTATTAAGTGCAGATATGCTCGTCTATTCAGAATTTGGGGGACAAATTTTTAACAAAATTTGTTGTGGCGGAAAATTCTGGCTGCTGGGGATTGGATGGTGTCTAAAACTGGCTCTACATTTGTACATATACTTGCTAAAACTTCATAACATAACTTATAATCAGTTATTGGTGAGCTTCTCCCCTTAATATGGCACTTAAAAATACATTGTATTATTGGGTGATGACCAATTCTGGGGGGAGGCTGCCTTATTTCTGCCTAAACTTAAAAATGTTGGGTCCGCTCGGAACAGGTAGACCCAGCTGGAGACTGGAAAATAGGATTAAAAGGATACTTGAGCTCTAATAAATAGAGCGGAGACATGGAAACTTAATTTTTTAAGGAGCTCTAATTGATAGAGCGGAGATATGGAAATAAAATAATAAAGGAGCTCTAATATATAGAGCGGAGATGTGGAAACCTAAATTCATAGGCAAATATTTTTAATGACATGCATTTCACTTATACACCATCTGGTCCCTGGCAGCCTGGGTTTTTCTGTCCTTGATTATCCACTTCCTTATGACAATTATCTTGTATAATTGATGATCAAAGGAAGTCAATTACCTAATTGCGGCCAATTATTGCCAATCATGTTTATATTTCTATTAGTGAATGAGGATGCATCATTTATTTGATATTGATATTACCACTTATTATTAAACACAAATTTATATTTTTGATTTTGGAATAACAAGAAAAAGGAAAATCTGACATTGAGTTGTTTTTTACTTAGCAGTTTTGGCGTGCCATGGATAGTTGTTGGGCTTAGTCTTGAAATAAATGCATTTGCATTGTACATCATTGTATAATACTTACACCTACCTACAGTATCTGTTGTGGATTGAGTCTCTACATTTTTCAGACCACCAGGCTGCTGTAAAATAAGCTGTGCAGGAACAAGCCCTAGCCTGCCCTTGAGTAAGTACTTTACCATGGCTTTTAGCTGAAAATTGGAATAAA